>NC_082725.1:72798877-73098877 GCF_030144855.1 Hypanus sabinus | reverse complement strand
AGTGAGACTCTCCTGTACACCTAGTGTTAGCTGGCCTGACAGCTCCCTCTGTGGCTGAGTGGGTTACAAAAGCACCAGCATCCTGCTGACGTATTGTGTCGTATGTGGCAGTGTCATGGGGCAAGCGTTCCTTCTTGGAGTCAGTAGTACTACATCACAGTGAGGGGTTAGGGTGGGTAGTGAGTTACAGACTCATTCAGAATGCACAGCGATCCTCAAACACTGAGCTGTAAGGCTGTAGGAGTAGGTTACAACTGCAGGAGAATTGAGTTCACTGGGTTTGTCTGAGTTAACTACGGGGTAGGGCAGCGTGGTAGCATAGTTGTTATCACAAGGCTATTAAGTCTTGGGATGTCGGAGTTCGATATTGATCTTCTCTGTGAGATGTCTGCCCTGCAGAATGTGTGACTTTCCTCTGGGCACTCCACTGGCCTCCCATGTTCCAAAAGGTGTACTGCTTCGCAGGCTAACTGGGCGTTGTAAATAGTCCTGCGAGTAGGCTAGAGGGAAAAATTGGGGCCTACTGGCGGCAAATAGGCAGAAGGGCTTATTCACTATCAATCAAATCAGTAAGTTAACTAAACCGTGGGGGTGACAGGGGCTAACTGTGGGGGGACAGGCATTAACTGGGATAGAGAGAGTTAACTGTGGGATAGAGGGAGTTAACTGTGGGGGACAGCCATTAACTGGGATAGAGAGAGTTAACTGTGGGATAGAGGGAGTTAACTGTGGGGGACAGGCATTAACTGGGATAGAGGGAGTTAACTGTGGGATAGAGAGAGTTAACTGTGGGGGACAGGCATTAACTGGGATAGAGGGAGTTAACTGTGGGATAGAGAGAGTTAACTGTGGGGGACAGGCATTAACTGGGATAGAGAGAGTTAACTGTGGGATAGAGGGAGTTAACTGGGGGACAGGCATTAACTGGGATAGAGAGAGTTAACTGTGGGATAGAGGGAGTTAACTGTGGGGGACAGGCATTAACTGGGATAGAGAGAGTTAACTGGGGGACAGGCATTAACTGGGATAGAGAGAGTTAACTGTGGGATAGAGGGAGTTAACTGTGGGGGACAGGCATTAACTGGGATAGAGAGAGTTAACTGTGGGATAGAGGGAGTTAACTGTGGGGGACAGGCATTAACTGGGATAGAGGGAGTTAACTGTGGGATAGAGAGAGTTAACTGTGGGGGACAGGCATTAACTGGGATAGAGAGAGTTAACTGTGGGATAGAGGGAGTTAACTGGGGGACAGGCATTAACTGGGATAGAGAGAGTTAACTGTGGGATAGAGGGAGTTAACTGGGGGACAGGCATTAACTGGGATAGAGAGAGTTAACTGTGGGATAGAGGGAGTTAACTGTGGGGGACAGGCATTAACTGGGATAGAGAGAGTTAACTGGGGGACAGGCATTAACTGGGATAGAGAGAGTTAACTGTGGGATAGAGGGAGTTAACTGTGGGGGACAGGCATTAACTGGGATAGAGAGAGTTAACTGTGGGATAGAGGGAGTTAACTGTGGGGGACAGGCATTAACTGGGATAGAGAGAGTTAACTGTGGGATAGAGGGAGTTAACTGGGGGACAGGCATTAACTGAGATAGAGAGAGTTAACTGTGGGATAGAGGGAGTTAACTGGGGGACAGGCATTAACTGGGATAGAGAGAGTTAACTGTGGGACAGTGGACATCATAAAGTTTGCTGTTGTTTGTCTGTCCTCTGTATATGGAACGATAGCAGGGGTAAGGCGGGACATGGAGAGGGGCTTGCTCTCCAAGTTCCTAGCCTGCTGAGAGACTGGCATGTTGAGCTAGCGTTGAGCCCCAGTCAGGCAGCTGTAAGCTGACAGCCTGCTGTGAGGAAAGCTTCCTTGCCAGCTGTGCGCCCGTGTCAGGAGGGAGTGTTGAGTACGAACCAGTGAATGCTCTGGTCTGACAGGGCTGTCATTGTAGTGGGAGAGGGGACAGTGACGGGCTTGGGAGCGCCACTCCATCTGCTTGTCACCCAAAAGTGCTGTTCCCATCTCCCCCATTTGGTTCCATCCTCCATTTTCCTCTGCCATCAGCTTCCATCATCTTAAGCTGTTTGTAACCTCCAAATATCACCTCTCAGTCTGCCACCATTCCCTCTCTCACCTCCTCTACTGTCACCTGCCAGCTTTCACTCCACTCCTTCCCTCTACCTCATCTGACCGATAGGTCAGGCCTCGGCAGTACGTTGCTGCCTGACCCCCAGGTCCTTTAGCATCTCGTTTGCTTCAGTGTATGTCTATTTGTGGCCAGGGCCCTGTGAGAGCTGTGCCCAGTGTGCAATGGGTGACCCCTCTATCCGCTGAGGTTCTGGGGGAGAGTTTGTCCACTGGAGCTGTGGCAGGTGCACAGAACGGGCATCGACTGGAGGAATTCATTATAGCTGTATGCTCGTAATCGGGGCTGGTTGTAGTGGGGGTCCAGAGTGGAGTTAGCTGTATGACTGCCCAAGCCTGGCCGCTGATCCCCAGGCAATGCAGCCTCTCAGCAGTGGCTGTGTTAGAGCTCCCCCCATGGTTGTACAGACAAGGGTGCATGTTAACAACGGCACTTTCAATTCTCAGCTGTCACCAGTCTCCATCTTTCTGTCCTCTCCATCCTGGTCTCACTGCAGCCTGCCTCCGATGTCTCCACACTAACCCCTGTACCATCCCAACACCGCACCCCCTTCCTTCCGGGAATGCACAATGCCTCACAGAACTAGGATTCTCTCCTTGAATTGCCCCACATTTCCTGTCATGGATTCACTGAACCAGGCCTTTTGGCCTATCTTGTTCACCTATTCTTCCCCTCATGATTTTATAAACCTCTGCAAGGTCACCTGGGCCCTCTTCACTCCAAGGGAAGCAGGCCCAGCCTATCCAGTGTCTCCTTGCAATTCAAGCCCTCCAGTCCCAGCCTATCCCATCTCTCCTTGCAATTCGAGCACCCCAGTCCCAGCCTATCCCATCTCTCCTTGCAATTCAAGCCCTCCAGTCCCAACCTATCCCATCTCTCCTTATGACTCACACCCCCCCCCAGTCCCAGCCTATCCCATCTCTCCTTATGTCTCAAGACCTCCAGTCCCAGCCTATCTCATCTCTCCTTATGACTCAAGACCTCCAGTCCCAACCTATCCCATCTCTCCTTATGACTCAAGCCCTCCAGTCCCAGCCTATCCCATCTCTCCTTATGTCTCAAGACCTCCAGTCCCAGCCTATCTCATCTCTCCTTATGACTCAAGCACCCCAGTCCCAGCCTATCCCATCTCTCCTTGCAATTCAAGCCCTCCAGTCCCAACCTATCCCATCTCTCCTTATGACTCAAGCCCTCCAGTCCCAGCCTATCTCATCTCTCCTTGCAATTCAAGCCCTTCAGTCCCACCAACATCCTTGTGAATTTCTGCAGCTGAATTACATCCATCCCCGACCAGAACTCACACAATACTCCAGGTGCAGTCTCATCAACATCCCAATTCTTGTACTCAGTGCCCGGACCAATAAAAGCAAATGCACCACACACATTTTTCACCATTCTTTCTACCTGTGACACCACTTTCATGTAGGTGTGTACGTATTCTTCTCGATTTTTATGTTTTGCAACAGAGGTGTCAGTTCTGTGCAGATGTAACTTCTCAAAATGCACCAGTTAAATTCCATCTGCCTTTCCTTGGCCCACTTTCCCAGTCCTGCTGTAACCTTAAGCAATCCTCTTCACTGGCCAGCAAACCAGCAATTGCAGTGTTGTTAGCCATGCCACCTACGTCAGATTATCAATATGGATGACAAACAGTACTGATCCCTGTGGCACACCACCGGTCATCGGCCTCCAATCTGAAAATTAACCCTCCACAACCACCTTCTGCCTCCTTCCATTAAGCAGCTTTTACGTCCAGCCAGCTAGCTCACTCTGTATTCGTGATGGGAGTTGGGTCCAGGACACGGTCTTCGGGAGAGTCTGGGACATGGTCTTGGGCTCTAGTGTGTAAGGAATAGGGTGAGGAAGTAGTCCAGAGAGACGTGGTGCTTGCTGCACCACCCAGTCAGATCAGGGCTTACCTGTCACTTCAGGATGAATGAGCATTTTCACAGGGTCGGGCATGATGTGGATGGGTGATGAGGCAGATTTGTGTCCCTCCAGGTTTTGAGGTTGGACACTAACACAGGAGAGGCTTCTGGGGTGAATGTCACTGAGTGGCATCCATTTTGTCTCTGCACTGACCATGTACACAATTGACGTTCTTTTGTCCAGGTGCAGTCTCTGCTGCATTTCCTTTAAGACCCACCGTGGTTTACTCCGACATAACGCCATGATTCACAAGCAGCTTCCAACAGATGTTTCCGGAAAACCTTACATCCAGAACAATCCCACCATTCCAGTGGGCTTCCATGACCTTGGATTCATCGACTTCTCCTGCAAGAAGTTCCCCCTCATTTCCCAGGTAAACATTGTCAATTAATATCTCACCGCTCTACAGGGCAAGGCTGTTACCTCTCACTCCAAATCTGCCCTCTCTTGGGAACCCATTTTCCCTCTCCAAACCTCTCCCATCACAGTAGACTTCTGACAATTCACTCTCCGTGTCTGTCCCTCTCTCGCTCCCCCTCTCTCTGCCCCTCCAGCAGCACTGTGGGATTCACCAGGAGGGCTGTAGTGTTTCAAGAAGCAAGCTCACCCCTACTTTATCGGGGTGATTAGGGATGAGCTGGTCTTGGCAGTGATCCTGGTGTGTTTGTGGGAGGGTCATTGCCCTGGATAAGTCCTTGCCGTGAGTTTGCTGAGCCCATTGTATTTGCTGCCCTGCAGGACACCAATTAATGAGGTGCTCTGGGTGTAGTCTGCCTTAATGTTTGTAGATGGTGTCCCTGTAGCTGCTGTCCATTGTATTAGTGGCAGGGAGGTGGGAGAAGGTGTAGAGTATTAGATTCAACAGCATAGAATCAGGTCTTTCAGTGTAAACTGTCTATTCCAAGCAAGTTACCCACCTAAGCTAGCCCCTTGCCAATTATTTAGGGTGGGATTTGCCTCCAGAGCCTGCATTTGTTCAGTGTCCGAACTGCCCAATGTGGCAGCTGCTTTTAAGGTGGGAAAACACAATCAACTGTAAGGGAGATTATCTTTCCACCAACTGTAGTGTATTGAACTAGCAGGGGACTGCTGTTCCTCAACCCTCCCTTCCTGGGTAATCTCTTTCTTCCTCAGGCTAAGGTTAGCTTATTACTTGACACCAAGTTGTGTGTGTGTGTGTGTGAGATGTGATGCAACCTCAGCTGGGTGGTGGGGGGGGGGGAATAAATAAATAGATATATAAAATCAGGAGGGGCAAAATAGGGTGGACAAGTTAATCCGAAGGACCTGGGAAACCAGGACTGCCTGGGTGAGATGCCACAAGTACCTGCCAAACCCTATGTATTAGTGCAGACTTACATTGACCCAGCTAACAGCACAGCTAGAGTAGAGAGTTGGTGTCTTTATCCCAGAGGACATGCCTTTAAGGTGTGAGGGGGGATGTTCGGGGCGAGTTTTTTTGCAGAGTAGTGTGTGTGTGGAATGTACTGCCAGGGGTGGTAGTGAATATGATAGAGGCTCTTTGATAAGGATATGAACGTGCATGGAATTTAGGATATGGATATTATGTAGGCAGAAGGGATTAGTTTAGTTAGGCATATAACTACTGGTTTAGTTTCACATAATATTTTGAGGCCTGTTCTGCGCTGCAGTATTCAATGTTAACATTTTATATTTGGCACTGTTGGTTTGCCAATGTGGGGTGATCTGAGCACTGAGGCCAACTTTGTCCTTTTCCACCATTTGTTGGTAGAGTATAAAGAGATAATGAAATGAAGGACACGGCAGCTATCAAATGTCTAATGCAAGGGCAGGCCAGAGCATTGGAAGTCTTGAGTTACTATTTTGAAAAGGCTGCAACATTATATTGTGTGCATGGTATTGCAGTGGAATGGGTGCTATGGAGCAGTCACAAAGTAAGACTAATGGATTGGGGTTGCAGTCCCACAAGGGGACTAGGTGAATTTCCCTGGGCACAGTGACAGAGACAAATGCTGGAGTAACTGAGCAGCATCTGTGGGGAGAAATGAACAGTCGATATTTCAGGCCAATCATCTTCATCGGCAATCTCAGCCTGAAATGTTGACAGTTTATTCCCCTCCATAGATGCAGTCTGACAGTTGAGTTCCTCCAGCATTTTGTGTGTGTTACTTCAGATCTGCAGAATCTTTCATGTCTCCAAATTTTAATTTAAGCAGTCTAGAATAGGTTAGCCTCAGTAATGACCAAGGCTTCAACGATATCCATCAAGTGGAAAACATCCGATGTTCTCACCGTACCTACTCTGAGCCACCAACGTGGTTAACTCACACTCTCAATAACCTTTTGGGCCTGCGGCACATCGCGTTGGTGAAGCTGATACCGGCAGTGGAAACCGCCTCGAGACACATCGCTCAAGGGCAACAAATGGCGTCTCTGCCAGTGGTGCCTGTATTGCAGAGGGGCTACCCTTTTGCCTTGACATTCCTTCATCATAGCTGGTGTAATGGGACCTTCACCATTGGGTTTAGCTTTGACCCTGGCCAAATTAATTGGACAAACACCCACCTGTGACCAGTGAATTTCACACAGAGTGAGTTTGAAGCATCTCCCATCTACTTGTCAATTAGGAGGGGAGAACTGAGCCTGGGGGGAGGTTCCATAAATCTTGATGCTCCATGCTCCACAGCCCGTAGCCCAACGCAGGCGAGCCAGTACACTGTCCTCCCTCATTAGAAAAACACAAAACAACATTGCCAGGCCTCTGCATAAATATCAAAAAATAAGTTTTGTGTATTGAGTACTGTGTTCTTATCATTTTTAAAATCATAGATATTAGATTATGAGAGGCAGGCATAAGAAAACAGTTCAAAACCTTTTTTTTCAAAGTAGGGATATCACAAACGAGGGCACAGGTTTAAGGTGAGAGGATGAAGTTTTAAAGGGAATCTGAGAGGTTGATATCTGGAATGTGGTGGAATCAGATGTGAAAACTACATTTAGGGGACACTGAGTAGTAGAGGTTGATCATTGGAACATAGAATGGGCACTGATCTTTTCAAGGTCTATAAATCCTGAAGGGTGGAGACGTGATGAATCTGCTCCCCGTGGTTTGGGAAGCAAGAACTCAAGGGCAAAGTTTTAAGGTGGAAACTGAGGGGAAACTTTTTCACTCAGAGAGTGGTCAATATATGGAATGAGCTGCCAGAAACAGTGACTGAGACAGGTACAATAACAACATTCAGAAGATGTATGGACAGGGACACGAAGAGGAGAGGTTTAGACACTAGATCAATATGGACCAAGCACAGGCAAATGGGATTATCATAAATGGGCATTTGAATCACTGAGTCTCAAGTTCCTTTTTCTGTTCTGTATGATTCTGTGACTATTTAGACAGACATGTAACTTGGCAAGGCACAGAAGGATATGGTCCAAATGTAGGCAGATAGACGGGCATCTATCTATCTAATTGGCCACCTATTGGGCCAAATTGCCTGTTTCTGTGCTGTACAACTTCATACCATCCATCTGAGCCATTTTGGCCAAAAGGGGACAATCCAGTCAGATCCTGCTCATTAGGTTTTGGTCCTTAGCCATGCAGGTTAGAGAACACTGGATCCTCATCCAGCTTTTGTGTAAGTGAGGGGAGATGTCTTAGGAATCTCTTGATTTAGAGCACCCAGATTCTGACAGAATGAACAAGCTTACAGCCTCAGGGAAGGGTTCCTTGCTGCCACCTGGTGACTTGTGCTGTGTGGACATTTGCAGATGTGGTCGGAGGTCAACCTGCGGCGGTGCACCAGCAAGTTCCATCGCTTTGTCTGCGACATATGTAACAAGGCCTTCCCGATGCTCGCTGCCCTCAGCCTGCACATGAAGACCCACCAGGCCCCGCTGGAGGAGGGGCACACCAGGCCCGAGCTCCCGTGGGCAGCCAAGGCTGACGCTGAGCAGAGAACCTTCATGGCCTCCTTGGGCCTGCTTCACGCCAAAGAGGCTCAGGAGGAGAGCACCGAATTCGACATCCAAAACATTTGGGTGGAGTCACCCCACTGGAATCTACCTCAAGAAGCCAACTGCACCTCCGCGATGAGCCAGTCCGCCTTGGACCTAGCCTCCTTGGGAGCCACCCTCTCCTCGCTTTCTCCACACCAGGACAAGGTCAAGATCTTGTCCTTGCAACCATTCCAGAAGGGTTTTATAATCCAGCCCGACAGCAGCATCGTGGTGAAGCCCATCTCTAGCGAGTCTGCCAAAGAGCTGGCCGACATCCACCAGATTCTCAAGATGGCCTCCTCAGCCCCCTCTCAGATCAGCCTCCCTCCACTGTCCAAGGCACCTTCCATCTCCACCCAGACCAATTACAAACAGATGCCTCCACTGAAGCCAAAGCCCCTGGTCCCACCATGTACTTTGGTGGTAACTTCCACACCCACCTCGCTGATGAGTACCCAGCAGGCTTCCCCTGGGCACCACACCCCCAGCTTCCCCCCACCTCCTCTGAGGCTGGTGAAATCATCGACTGAGCCTGCCTCCAGGCCCCAGGACCTTAAGCTGAAGTCCACCAATGGGAGCCAGCCCTTCATCCAACCCAAAATCGAACCCTTGAGCCCCACGGAGATGAAGAGCCAGCAGGAGCAGGACACTCTCATCGAGGCGTTGATCCCCACCGAGATCAATGGGGCCATCAAGCAGGAAGTGCTGGACGGGAACTTCAAAGTCATGATGGCTGGAATGTCAAGCAAGAAGGGGACGGCACTGAAGAAGGTTTTGTACCCTTGCCGCTTCTGTGACCAGGTCTTCGCTTTCTCTGGGGTCCTCAAGGCTCATATCCGCTCACACCTAGGCATCTCCCCGTACCAGTGCAACATCTGCACTTACATTGCGGCTGACAAGGCGGCCCTGATCCGGCACCTGAGAACGCACAGCGGGGAGCGGCCGTTTGTCTGTAAGATCTGCCACTACCCCTTCACGGTGAAGGCCAACTGCGAGAGGCACCTGCGCAAGAAGCACCTGAAGGTGAGCCGGAAGGACATTGAGAAGAATATCGAGTACGCAGAGTGCCGAGCCGGGGCACTGGCTGACTCCTTCCGCTCCCCCGACACCGTTTGCAAGTACTGTGGCGAAGACCTGAAGTACTACCGGGCCCTCCGGCACCATCTCAGAACCCACAGCAGCTCACAGAAGAAACCCTTCGAGTGCAAGGAGTGCAGCGTGGGCTTCTCCACCAAGAATAACTGTATCCGCCACATCCTCAAGCAGCATAGCCACGTGGAGGAGAAAGAGATCGAGCAGCACATCCGATTTGTGGACTGCCTACTGGGCGAAAACGGCACCATGTCCCCAACTCTGTCCGAGGACAACTTCTCTGCAGGAGGCTCCCCGCTCTCGTATCGGGAGTCCCAGAACGGCTTCCTGCATGGTCTGATCCCACAGACGTCCATAAAGATGGAGCCACTCGGCATCTTCTCCGTGCATTCAGAGGAGCCGCTGGATTTTTCTCAGAAGAGCAGGCAGGCAATGCTGCCCTCGTACAGACAAGAGAGTCACTTGCTCAAGAGGTTGGCCACACCAGCTGCTTGCTACGACAGTAGCATGGAGCCCATCGATCTGTCCGTGCCCAAAAACCCAGGCAAGGAGCAGCGCACCGCCACGAGGGAGGTACAGGATGAGCGGTCCGCAGACACGAGCAGCCAACAGCATCCTCCTGCCCTCCAGCCGAAGGTCGTCCCCAAGCTTCTGCAGAGCGTGGTCTCTGCCCCCAACCCAGTGGCTTTCCCGGCCGTGGTGGCCAGCAGCGCCCTGCGCCCACTGCGGCCCAAGCCCACACCCCCCTTGCTGCTGCCCAAGACGGTGACAGATAAAGAGCTCCCACCCCTGGCGTCCATAGCCCAGATCATCTCCTCCGTCTCCTCTGCTCCCACGTTGCTGAAGAGGGAGGCGGCGCCCTCCACCGAGGCTGCAGCCAAATCCCCGTCCCAGCAGGCGGACGAGGCCAAGGATGGAACTCTGGCCAAAGTGCCTCCTCACGCAGAGCCCAGCGCCGCACAGCCCTCGGCCAGACCCCCCTTTGGTGGGTTCGTCCCCGGCAAGAGGAGGGGCAGGAGGAGGAGCATCAAGCTGAAGAAGTTCCGGCCTTGCACGGAGCCCGAGTCTGGTGGGGAGTTCGCCAGCGTGGAGAAGATGCTGGTCACCACAGACACCAACAGGTTCAGCCTCTTCCTTCAGTCTGCCACAGTGAAGGAGGAGAAAAGCCCAGAGCCAAAGGAAAAGAGGGGAGTCAAGATCCTGAAAGGGAAGAAGAACTCCTACTCCAACTCCGTGCAGAAAATCACCTGCCCTTACTGCCCTCGATTGTTCCCGTGGGCGAGTTCCCTACAGCGCCATATGTTGACACACACAGGTAAGACTACACACCATCACTGGTTCATTGTTGACATGAGTGTTGAATTGTGTGGTGACCATATCAACAAACCCTGTAAAAATAAAACCTCCAGTTCAACTCTGCCCAATAGTTTTATGCCCTTTGTCCATGCTGGCAATGTCAGATTTCCCTTGACGTGCAGTCTGGTTTCCCTGTGCTCCTCACACATCGGGTGCCGAGGGAGAGGGACCGTTATTAGTCGTCACTGGATCACTGGCTGTAACTGTGCATGTGCCCCCCCCCCCCCCGATCTCTGCCCTCTACCACCCAGGGACACTACCACCAGCAGGTCACATACTGGGAAATATGTTGCTAGTCCTTCATTGTCACTGGGCTCAAACCTTGGAATTTCCTCACTGTGGGAGCACCTTCACCAGAACTGCAGTGCCTCCAGCATTCCCCACCTCCTCAAGGGTAGTTAAGGTGGATAGTAAATGCTAGCTTTGCCCCTGACACCCAGGTCATGAAAGCAGATGCCTCTCTGCTGGTGTGGAGGGCATTGGTACCTCCGGCCTCCAACACTCTCAGACTCACTGTGGTCAAGAGAAGTGATAAAATGCAGGAAGGAAATCTGGTCTGGTCTCTGCAAAGACCTTCAGGGTAGGCCAGGCCAAGTCCACCCACTGCGGTGAACCGTTTGTTCAGAAGCAATCACACTGGCAGTTATCAGAGAGAAACACGCAGAAAACAAATGGAGAAATCTGTCGTAGTTGGGAGGCCAAATACTCTGTAGCATTGGTTGCTGGTCCATCTCATTTCCTGTGATGGAGTCACAAATCATCGAGTGATATTTTGATGCTAATGACCAAAGGCTGAAGTCCAGCCAGGATAAATTCCACACTTCTGACGTGCTGATTGGTTCTGCATGTTGAACCGTTCCACAGCCCCCATTGGATGAGGCAGCCCTGAGCATTACCACCAGTTTAATTATTGATGCCTCGTTGTGCAGTATCAGTGCTCAGTGTTACATGTGGGATTGAATAGTGGACTCTGTGAGTAGATTCGTTGAGTGTACTGCCACTGTTGCCCATGTCAGAGAGAACACCTGGCCCGTGAAAGAGGATTTGTGTTGGTTAACATCCCTCCTTCAGAAAGAAATTGAGCTTTGATGAACGATGCGGGTGTAGATACTTGTGACGGGGCTTTCACTGAATAACTGCTTGTATGGAGGGAGATGAACCTTGCTGTGCATTCTGGAAACAGCACACATGCCGTGAACATGGATTCCGTCTGCAGTGAAGGCCTTCGCAGTGACACGGTGTTGGCCTCTCCTCCACATGGTGACGAGGGCCACTCATACAAAGTCCAGAGCAACACAAACAAAATGGTGGGGGAACTCAAGCACCTACACAGGGAAATAAACTGTCATCGTTTCCGGCCAAGACCCCTCATCGGTACCGGAAAGGAAAGGGGAAGTAGCGAGAATAAGAAGGTGGGGAAGCGGACGGAAGTGAAGCCAAGAGAGGGGAAAGGTGGATCGGTGGGGGAGGAGGCATGAAGTAAGAAGCTGGAAGGTCCTAACACTAAGACCCCCAACACCTGCTCGCAGCTCGGATCGCTCCAGCTGACTTCCTTGTTAATTTGACCCTCCCAACTGATCGTTCTTCTGCCAATTAGCCTTGAAAGCGGGGCAAGTGCTACACGTGAACCTTCAAACGGTCCTTCATCAGAAAGTCTGTCGGGGTCATTTACTGCATCTGGGGCTCCCAGTGCTCAAGGGAGGAACTCAGAAGTTCTCCCAGTGTTCCAGGGGCGAGATCCAGAGCTGCTCCCAGCGCTCCAGGGGCGAGATCCAGAGCTGCTCCCAGCGCTCCAGGGGCAGGATCCACAACGGACAGGGCACAAAGCTGATCCCAGTGTTCCAGGGGTGGGATCCAGAAGGGACAGGGCACAAAGCTGCTCCCAGTGCTATAGGGATGGGATCCACAGCTGCTCCCCGTGTTCCAGGGGTGCGATCCAGAGCTGCTCCCGGTGCTCCAGGGGTGGGATCCAGAGCTGCTCCCAGTGTTCCGGGGTGGAATCCAGAGCTGCTCCCGGTGCTCCAGGGGTGGGATCCAGAGCTGCTCCCAGTGTTCTAGGGGTGGGATCCAGAGCTGCTCCCAGCGCTCCAGGGGCGAGATCCAGAGCTGCTCCCTGCGCTCCAGGGGCAGGATCCACAACGGACAGGGCACAAAGCTGATCCCAGTGTTCCAGGGGTGGGATCCAGAAGGGACAGGGCACAAAGCTGCTCCCAGTGCTATAGGGATGGGATCCACAGCTGCTCCCCGTGTTCCAGGGGTAGGATCCAGAGCTGCTCCCAGTGTTCCGGGGTGGAATCCAGAACTGCTCCCGGTGCTCCAGGGGTGGGATCCAGAGCTGCTCCCAGTATTCCAGGGGTAGGATCCAGAGCTGCTCCCAGTGTTCCGGGGTGGAATCCAGAGCTGCTCCCGGTGCTCCAGGGGTGGGATCCAGAGCTGCTCCCAGTGTTCCAGGGGTGGGATCCAGAGCTGCTCCCTGTGTTCCAGGGGTGGGAACCAGAGCTGCTCCCCGTGTTCCAGAGGTGGGATCCAGAGCTGCACCCGGTGTTCCAGTGGTGGGATCCAGAGTTGCGATCCAGAGCTGCTCCCAGTATTCCAGGGGTGGGATCCAGAGCTACTCCCCGTGTTCCAGAGCTGCTCCCAGTGTTCCAGTGGTGGGATCCAGAGCTGCGATCCAGAGCTGCTCCCAGTATTCCAGGGGTGGGACCCAGAGCTACTCCCAGTGTTCCAGGGGTGGGATCCAGAGCTGCTCCCCGTGTTCCAGGGGTGGGATCCAGAGCTGCTCCCCGTGTTCCAGAGCTGCTCCTAGTGTTCCAGAGGTGGGATCCAGAGCTGCACCCGGTGTTCCAGTGGTGGGATCCAGAGTTGCGATCCAGAGCTGCTCCCAGTATTCCAGGGGTGGGATCCAGAGCTGCTCCCCGTGTTCCAGAGCTGCTCCCAGTGTTCCAGTGGTGGGATCCAGAGCTGTGATCCAGAGCTGCTCCCAGTATTCCAGGGGTGGGACCCAGAGCTGCTCCCCGTGTTCCAGAGCTGCTCCCAGTGTTCCAGGGGTGGGATCCAGAGCTGCTCCCCGTGTTCCAGGGGTGGGATCCAGAGCTGCTCCCAGTGTTCCAGGGGTGGGATCCACAGTTGCTCCCAGTGTTCCAGGGGTGGGATCCAGAGCTGCTCCCCGTGTTCTAGGGGTGGGATCCAGAGCTGCTCCCGGTGTTCCAGGGGTGGGATCCAGAGCTGCTCCCCGTGTTCCAGAGGTGGGATCCAGAGCTGCTCCCGGTGTTCCAGTGGTGGGATCCAGAGCTGCGATCCAGAGCTGCTCCCAGTGTTCCAGGGGTGGATCATAGGAGCTCGTTCAAGTCCTCTGATTGAAAAGTCAGGCGTGCTCTAAAGGAACAGCTGCAATGAGTTGGTCTGAACACATCTGTAGAAGTTTGAATTAGAACTGAGAGTGGGATCTGTTACCCGTTAGCATTATGCAACTCTCTCCTAATCTTCCTTCAGGTTCTGCTCCAAAAATGGGAGCACAAATTTGAAGGAGGATCTCCAGAGCAGTACTGAGGAAGTGCTGCACTGCCGTAGTGCCCCTCAGAGGGGAGGGATCCTCTTGTTTGATGTAAAAGACTGAAAAGAAGCAGAAAATGCCCCCCTCTCCTGGCCAGTATTAGTCATGTTCAGAGAGCACAGAAACAGTTCCTTTAGCCCCTGTTACACAAACCCCAAACTGCACCAACTCACTCATCCCAGATTCGGCGATTCACCATGCCCCCCCCCCCCCAGCTCGATGGACTGTGGGGGGGAATCAGAGCAATTAGAGGAAGCCCACACTCCCAGAGGCAGAACATGCAGACTCCAGGGTCTCGATTGGCAAACTGCACTGCACCCCCTCCAATTAATAATAAACAGATGATTGGACTATTGCGGCCCGTCACATATCCTACGTTGCTCTTGGTGGTGATAGTACAGAACGTTGGTACGTCTGAGAGGAGCCATTGCAGGTGCAATAGAAATCCAGTCACCACCATGGTCTTGTAACAATGGTAGCAGGGAACTGGAGCACCAAAACCAACCTTAGAGTGATGGCAGCTCGGGGGAAAGTACCACACAACCCAGGGAGTGGGTCCCCTGCCTATGGAACCGAAGGTGACGTGTGTGGGCTGGGGGTGGAGTCTGAAATAAAGTGTCAGAAATAATCGCCTGATCGGCCAGTGCTGGGTGAGAATTCCTGAGCCTGAAACACCAAGTGCTTGCTGGGTACGCGCCTCTCCTCACGTCAGTATCCGCAGCATGTTCCGAACCTTGCTGCTGTTGGAAGGGAGGGGGTTCAGAGACATCACAATGCTGCGGGCATTCTGCCCTGCCAGGGATCAAACTTAACACGGGCTTCTTTAAAATGGGTGTTTCCACACTGACTTGATGCATATTTACTGCAGAATTGCATTGCAATGCCTGACTGATGTGCAGGGCAAATCTCAGCGTCCGTGAATAAAGCAACACTGCTGGAAATCACCTGACGTGCATGAGGCTCAAGCAGAATTGTTGGTCTGTTTATTTCACACTTGTTTGTGCTTTTGTTAAACTACTGGATGAATCCCACAGACCATTCAGTGTCATGATAGTACACTGATTTTCACAAGGATATTTCAAAAGTACATTTCTACCTTATTTATTTACCTATTTGTCACCTAACACATTATAAGATATGGGAGCAAATTTAGGCCATTTGGCCCATCGAGTCTGCTCCACCATTTCATCACGGCTGATCCAATTTTCCTCTCAGCCCCAGTCTTCTGCCTTCTCCCCGTTTCCCTTCATGTCCTGACCAATCAAGAATCCAGCAACCTCTGGCTTAAATGTACATAAAGACTTGGCCTCCACAGCTGCCGTGGCAAAGAATTCCACAGATTCACCACTCTCTGGCTAAAGAAATTCCTCTTCATCTCCATCCTCAAAGGACGCCCCTCTATTCTGAGGCTGTGTCCTCTGGTCTTAGACCCTCCTGCCATAGGAAACATCCACCACATCCACTCTATCTGTGTCCTCTTGTCCCAGACTCCCCCTCTATAGGGAACAACCTCTCCACATCCACTCTATCTGTGTCCTCTGGTCCTCGACTCCCCCACTACAGGAAACATCCTCTCCACATCCACTCTATCTGTGTCCTCTGGTCCTCGACTCCCCCCACTATAGGAAACGTCCTCTCCACATCCACTCTATCTGTGTCCTCTGGTCCCAGACTCCCCCTCTATAGGAAACATCCTCTCTATCTGTGTCCTCTGGTCCCAGACTCCCCCCACTATAGGAAACATCCTCTCCACATCCGCTCTATCTGTGTCCACTGGTCCCAGACTCCCCCTCTGTAGGAAACATCCTCTCCACATCCACTCTATCTATGTCCTCTGGTCCTTGACTCCCCCACTATAGGAAACATCCTCTCCACATCCACTCTATCTGTCTCCTCTGGTCCCAGACTCCCCCACTATAGGAAACATCCTCTCCACATCCACTCTATCTGTGTCCTCTGGTCCCAGACTCCCCCTCTATAGGAAACATCCTCTCCACACCCGCTCTATCTGTGTCCACTGGTCCTTGACTCCCCCACTATAGGAGACATCCTCAGCACATGCACTCTATCTGTGTCCTCTGGTCCTTGACTCCCCCACTATAGGAAACATCCTCTCCACATCCTCTCTATATGTGTCCTCTGGTCCCAGACTCCCCCTCTATAGGAAACATCCTCTCCACATCCACTCTATCTGTGTCCTCTGGTCCTTGACTCCCCCACTATAGGAAACATCCTCTCCACATCCACTCTATCTGTCTCCTCTGGTCCCAGACTCCCCCACTATAGGAAACATCCTCTCCACATCCACTCTATCTGTGTCCTCTGGTCCCAGACTCCCCCTCTATAGGAAACATCCTCTCCACACCCGCTCTATCTGTGTCCACTGGTCCTTGACTCCCCCACTATAGGAGACATCCTCAGCACATGCACTCTATCTGTGTCCTCTGGTCCTTGACTCCCCCACTATAGGAAACATCCTCTCCACATCCTCTCTATATGTGTCCTCTGGTCCCAGACTCCCCCTCTATAGGAAACATCCTCTCCACATCCACTCTATCTGTGTCCTCTGGTCCTTGACTCCCCCACTATAGGAAACATCCTCTCCACATCCACTCTATCTGTCTCCTCTGGTCCCAGACTCCCCCACTATAGGAAACATCCTCTCCACACCCGCTCTATCTGTGTCCACTGGTCCTTGACTCCCCCACTATAGGAGACATCCTCACCACATCCACTCTATCTGTGTCCTCTGGTCCCAGATATCCCCCACTATAGGAAACATCCTCCACATCCACTCTATCTGTGTCCTCTGGTCCTAGACTCCCCACTATAGGAAACATCCTCTCCACATCCACTCTATCAAGGCCTTTTGCCATTCGATAGGTTTCAATGAGGTCACCCCTCATTCTTCTGAATTCCAGTGAATACAGGCCCAGAGCCATCAAACATTCTTCATATGACAAGTCATTCAATCCTGGAATCATTTTCATGAACCTCCTTTGAACCCCCAGTTTCAGCACAACCTTTCTAAGATAAGGGGCCCAAACCTGTTCACAATACTCCAAGTGAGGCCTCACTGGTGCTTTATAAAGTTTTAACATCGCATCCTTCCTTTTATATTCCAGTCCTCTTGAAATGAATGCTAATATCAGATTAGCTTTCCTCACCACAGACTCAACCTGCAAATTAACCTTTAAGGAATCCTGCACAAAGACTGCCAAGTCCTTTTGCACCTCAGCTTTTTGTATTTTCTTTCCATGTAGAAAATAGTCAACCCTTTCATTCCTTCTACCAAAGAGCCTGGCCATACACTTCCCCACACTGTATTGATCTGACATTTTTTAGCCCATTCTCCTTATCTGTTCAAGTCCTTCCGTAGCCTCTCTACTTCCTGAAAACTACCTCCACCTATCTTCATATCATCTGCAAAATTTGAAACAAACCCATCAATTCCATCATCCAAATTATTGATGTATAATTTAAAAAGAATTGGTCCCTGCGGAACACTACGAGTCACCAGCAGCCAGAGAGGCTCGCTTTATTCTCACTGTTAGCCACGGCTTTACCCATGCTAGAATCTTTCCTGTAAAACCCTGAGCTCTTAGCTTGTTAAGCAACCTCATGTCAGCACTGTTTCTGTGAAGGGAAATCTTGCCTGATAAATTTGTTAGAGTTCTCCAAGATAGTAACAAGCAGGGTGGACAAAGGAGAGGCAGTGGATGTCATCTACTTGGATTTCCAGAAGGTGTTTGATAAGGTGCCACACATAAGGTTGCTTAGCAAGATAAAATCCTGTGGGGTTACAGGAAAGGTACTGGCATAGATAGTGGAATGGCTGACAGGCAGGAGGCAGCGAGTGGGAATAAAGGGGGTCTTGTCTGCCAGTGACTAGTGATGTTCCTCAGGCGTCAGTATTGAGAACACTACTTCTCACATTGTTTGACAATGATTTTGATAATGGAATTGATGGCTTTATAGTAAAGTTTAAGGATGATATGAAGATAGGTGGAGGGGTAGGTAGTGTTGAGAAAGCAATGTGATTGCAGCAGGACTTAGACAAACAGGAAGACTGGCAAAAAAAAGTGGCAGTTGGAATGCAGTGTTGGGAAATGTATGATAATGCATTTTGGTGAAATGAACAATGGTGCAGACTATTATGTAAATGGGGAGAAGGTTCAAACATCAGAGGTACAGAGGGACTTAGGAGTCTTTGTGCAGGACTCCCAGAAGGTTCATTTTCAGGTTGAGTCTTTGGTAAAGAAGGCAAATGCAATGTTGGCATTATTTCAAGGGGAACAGAATATAAAAACAAGGAGATAATGCTGAGGCTTCATAAGACACTTGTCAGGCCACACTTGGAGTATCGTCAACAGTTTTGGACCCCATATTTCAGAAAGGATGTGTTGTCATTGAAAGAGTCCAGGGGAGGATAATTCTGGGAGTGAAGAGGTTAACATATAGGGATTGTTTGGCAGCTTTGGGCCTGTACTCACTGGAATTTAGAAGAATGTGGAGGAATATCATTGAAACCTATCAAATGTTGAAAAGACCAGATAAGGTGGATGTGGAGAGGATGCTTCCTGTGGTGGGGATATCCAAAAAGGGCACAGCCTCAAAATAGAGGAAAGGAGGAAGTGTTTTAGCCAGAAAGTAGTGAACCTGTGGAACGCTCTTTCACAGACTGTGGTGGAGGCCAAGTCCGTGGGTATATTTAAGGCAGAAGTAGACTGTTTCTTGACCGGTCAGGGCATCAAAGGATACAGCGAGGTTTATGGGGTTGAGTGGGATCCAGGATCAGCCATGATGGAATGGCAGAACAGACTCGATGGGCTAAATGGCCTAATTCTGCTCCTATATCTTATGCTCCTCTGTGTGGCACCTTGTCAAAGGCCTTCTGAAAATCCAAGAACACAACATTCACCATCTCTTCTTTGTCTATCCTACTTGTTATTTCTTCAAAGAATTCCAACAGGTCAGTCAGGCAAGATTTTCCCTTGAGGGAACCATGCTGACTTTGGCCTATTTTATCATGTGTCTCCAAGTACCCTGAGACCTCGTCCTTAATAATCGACTCAACATCTTCCCAGCCACTGAGGTCCGACTAACTAGCCTATAGTGTCCTTTCCTCTGCCTCTCCTCACTACACATTGCCTCTGTTTGAAAACCAGCTACCTCATCTTCAGCACTATTGTCCACCTTTCCTACAATACTTCTTGCATTGAAATACAGGCAGCTCAAGACACTAGTCACACCATGCTCAATTTAATTCCTAACTCTGACTGAGCTCTTACCAACACCTGCCCCTGCAACCTCTCCATGAACTGTTCTGGCATTCTGGTTTCTGACCCCCTGCAACTCTAGTTGAAACCACACCGTGCAGCACTGACGAACCTTTCCGCTAGCATATTAGTCCCTCTCCAGTTCGGGTGCAAACCGTTCCTTCTGTACAATCTCACTGCATGAGAGCCTGATGATCTAAAAATCTTAAGCCCTCCCTCCTACACCAACTCCTTAGTCATGCATTAAACTGTATCATCTTCCTAGTTCAGGCCTCAGTAGGAGGTGGCACAGGTAGCAATCCTGAGATCACAACCCTGGAGTCCCTCCCTTTAATTTAGCACCTAACTCCCTCATCCTACCCGTGTCATTGGTACCTAAATGGACCACGACTTCTGGTTGTTCACCCTTCACTTTAGAATGCTGAGGCCTCGATCCATGATATTCCAGACTCTGGCATCCGGGAGGCAACATACCATCCGTAAGATGTAAGACCATAAGGTATAGGGGCAGAAGTAGGCCATTCAGCCCATCAAGTCCTCCAGTCATCCCCAGTCCCCTGCCTTCTCCCTATACCCTTTGATGCCCTGGCTAATGAAGAACATATATATCCCTGCCTTAAATGTTCCCAATGACTTCACCTCCACAGCCACTTGTGGCAACAAATTCCACAGATTTACCACCCTCTGACTAAAGTAATTTCTCTGCATCTCTGTTCTAAATGGATGTCCTTCAATCCTGAAGTCGTGCCCTCGTGTCCTAGAATCCCCTACCATGGGAAATAACTTTGTCATATCTAATCTCTTCAGGCCTTTTAACATTCAGAATGTTTCTATGAGATCCCCCCTCATTCTCCTGAACTCCAGGGACTACAGCCCAAGAGCTGCCAGACATTCCTCATACAGTAACCCTTTCATTCCTGGAATCATTCTCGTGAATCATCTCTGAACCCTCTCCAATGTCAGTATATCCTTTCTAAAATAAGGTGCCCAAAACTGCACACAATACCCCAAGTGTGGTCTCACGAGTGCCTTATAGAACCTCAACATCACATCCCTGCTCCTGTATTCTATACCTCTAGAAATGACTGCCAACGTTGCATTCGCCTTCTTCACCACTGACTCAGCCTGGAGGTTAACCTTTAGGGTATCTTACACAAGGACTCCCAAGTCCCTTTGCATCTCTGCATTTTGAATTCTCTCCCCATCTAAATAATAGTCTGCCCGTTTATTTCTTCCACCAAAGTGCATGACCATACACTTTCCAACATTGTATTTCATTTGCCACTTCTTTGCCCATTCCCCTAAACTATCTAACTCTCTCCGCAGGCTCTCTGTTTCTTCAACACTACCCGCTCCTCCCATCTATCTTTGTATCATTGGCCACAAATCCATTAATCCCATAGTCCAAATCATTGACATACATCGTAAAAAGCAGCGGTCCCAACACTGACCCCTGTGGAACTCCACTGGTAATCGGCAGCCAGCCAGAATAGGATCCCTTTATTCCCACTCTCTGTTTTCTGCCGACCAGCCAATGCTCCACTCATGCTAGTGACTTCCCTGTAATTCCATGGGCTCTTATCTTGCTAAGCAACCTCATGTGCGGCACCTTGTCAAAGGCCTTCTGAAAATCCAAATCACCACATCTCTGTCTGCCTTGCTTGTAATTTCCTCAAAAATTGCAGTAGGTTTGTCAGGCAGGATTTTCCCTTCAGGAAACCATGCTGGCTTTGGCCTATCTTGTCCTGTGCCTCCAGGTACTCTGTAATCTCAACCCTACCAATCGATTTCAACAACTTCCCAACCCCCGATGTCAGGCTAACAGGTCTATAGTTTCCTTTCTGCTGCCTCCCACCCTTCTTAAACAGTGGAGTAACATTTGCAATTTTCCAGTCATCCGGTATAATGCCAGAGTCTATTGATTCTTGAAAGATCATCGTTAATGCCTCCGCAGTCTCTCCAGCTACTTCCTTCAGAACCCAAGGGTGCATTCCACCAGGTCCAGGAGATTTATCCACCCTCCGACCATTAAGCTTCATGAGCACCTTCTCAGTTGTAATTTCAAACTGCACAATCTTCACTTCCCTGGCACTCTTGAATGTCCAGTACACTGCAGATGTCTTCCACCGTGAAGACTGATGGAAAATATGCATTCAGTTCCTCTGCCATCTCTGCATCTCTCATTACAATATCTCTAGTGTCATTTTCTATTGGCTCTATATCTACCCTCAACTCTCTTTTACACTTTATATACCTAAAAAAGCTTTTAGTATCTTCTTTGATTTCAGTCGCCAGCTTCCGCTCTTTAGTTCATCTTTTCCTTCTTAATGACTTTCTTAGTTTCCTTCTGCAAGTTTTTAAAAGCTCCCCAATCCTCTATCTTCCCACCAGCTCTGGCTTGCTTGTATGCCCTCTCCTTTGCTTTTACTTTGACTCTAGTTCACTTGTCAGTCACGGTAGTGTCCTTCTTCCATTGAAAAATTTCTTCTTAATTGTAATATATCTGTCTTGCACTTCCATCATTCTTTGCAGAAACTCCAGCCATTGCTGCTCTGCTGTTCTTCCTGCTTGTGTCCCTTTCCAGTCAACTTTGTTCTCACCCACAGAGCCTCCTGTCCGTTCTCCTAATGAATCCCCTCTCATCAGAGCGTGCCTCCTCTTCCCCCTTCACAGAGGCAGATTCAGTGCCAGAGACTCGCCCTCTACAACTTCCGTCTGTTAGTTGAAATCCCCTGACAGTATCCAAAGCGTGGGTTGTAGAAGCTGCAGCTGGACGCTGGAGGTCCTCCTGCCTTCCCAACCCTGTGAGACCATTCCGCCATCCTGTCTGGCATCTCTACTGTCCTAGCTGAGCAGATATAAAGAAGGGTGAAAACTTGAGCTTTTCTTTCCTTTGCTTCCTCTGAGTGAAGCCTCTCTTCGTTGAAGCCTTAAAGTGTTGAATCCTTAAGATCACTACTGTATGTCCACTCAGACGAGGGCTGCTGGGCTTGCCCTTGGCTTCCTTTAACTTGCTGTAACGAATCAATCTCAGGTGCTGATCAGAGCTCTGCTGCACTGCCAGGACTGGCTGCTGCCCTTTATCCTCTCCGAACTTCCGATGTCTGGCCAGAGCTGTCCGTACAATACGCAAGGCAGGACAGTATGATATGGAGGGAAAGCTGTTGCCCATGCAGCAAGCTCCCCCTCTCCAGCCAGCTGATGAATCCAAAGGAACGGCAGTTTGGCACCAGCAGCATCACAGGAGTTGCTATTCAGAGTAGGACTGCCTTAGGGATTCAGCTCCGGAGTTTTCCCTCGGGGTTTACTGCCAGACCCTGCTCCGTGACTGGGTATAGCCGCAAGGCAGCGGAGGTTTGAGATTAGAGTTTTCCTTCTCCTAGATGAGCTGACAAGCCCCATTTGCCTGAGTTCCTTCTGGTTCACTATTGGATATTTAAAGTGCATTGTCAGGGTCAGGCTACTTACTGAGAGTGTTGGAGGCCCTGCCAGCACGGGTGGGAAGAGATCGTTGCATCCTGGGCTAAGTTGACATGGTGGTTAATTGGGAGGATTACAGGTACTGTTTAAAGTAAACACCACTTAACTGGTGTTTCTCATATAAAATTATAATGAAGCTACTGTCACAAACTGCATAAAGAGCTTCCTTTTTATTTTGTTTTTTTAACAAAAGGTCAGAAGCCATACCCATGCCCCAAATGTGATGCGTTCTTTTCCACTAAATCTAACTGTGAACGCCACCTCTTGCGCAAACATGGTGTTGCCAACCGATCCCTGCGAAGGAACGGGCTGCTTGTCAGATCCAAATCAGCCAAAACAGTGGCCCAGGAGAGTACAGGTAACGATCAGAGAGGCCGATCCAGTCCGTGTGCGGTATAATGGCCAGGGAGGATGTTGCTGGCTGCGGTGCAGAGTGATTGGTGGGTTGTTGTATGGCTGCAGGGGCCAGTGATAGGAGAAACAGAGAGAGGGGGAGATGAGGTGATTCAGACAGAGAGATGTACATAGAGCAGGGAAAGAGAGAGAGAAGATCCTCTACCCCAGCCACTCAGGAAATGTGCACATTCTGCAATGTAAGTTCCGACTTCAAACATGGAAAAGTTAGTTTGCTTTTAATTGCACATTTTGACTGGAGATACTTTGAAATAACACCATTTTTTAAAGCACTCAAACAAAACAGTGTTAGATGCCTAATGCTTTTTGCAAGAAGGCCATGTTCACTTGGTGGCTGAACTTGGAAGTTGTACAAAGTACTTGTGTAAATGAGCACCGTTCTGCTGTCTGCATAACTCAGATGACGCTAATGGATACTGATAATGACTCTGGATACAGCAGCCACCAGGCTGCACCATGATTTTGGGGTGGCTGGAGTGAGGTGACAAGATCCAGCCGTGCTCGAAGAATTGCCTAGCCACTGCCTCCCTTATCCAAACCCAACACACACACAGAGTTGCACACAATTTGTCAACATTTCTACTTCATGCCCTTAAAAAAAACAATTGAACTTCTCTTATCACCCTTACGAGTCTAAGTGGGCATAGCGGTTAGCGCAATCCTATCACAGCTCGGGGTGTCAGGAGTTCAGAGTTCGATCCTGACGTCCTCTGTAAGGAGTTTGTACGTTCTCCCTGTAGAACGCATGGGTTTCCTCCCTCAGTCCAAAGATGTATTGATTAGTAGGTGAATTGGTCATTGTAAATTGTCCTGTGATTTGGTTAGGGTTAAATCAGGGACTGTACAATGGTACAGCTCAAAGGGCTGGAAGGGTCCACCCTGTCTCTCTGAATAAGTAAATTTGGCGTTAACCTATTGATGAGGACTGTAGTGATGATTTTTATTGATTGATGGGACATGGCCCTCACTGCTGAGGGCCAGCATTTATTGCCTATCCTTGACTGCTGTCTATGTGCTGAAGGTGGTGGTTTCCCATGATGCTGAAGGACCAGTGATATATTCCCATATCAGGATGGTGTGTGACTTGGAGGGGAACCTGTGGGTGGTGGTGTTCACCTTTGCCCTCTGCCCTTGCTGATGGTAGAGGTCGCTTGTTCAGGAGCCACTGCTGGAGATGTTTGGACAAGTACACTTTTGTAGATGTGCACCCTGCAGCCAGTGTGAGATTGATTGAAGGTGGTGTGAACTTGGGGTCGCTCTGACGACGGGATGCCTGAGCCACAGCATTCACTTTCCGTGTTGCTTTGCAGGTGGCCGCCCGGGCCCCCAGGAGGGGCAGTCAGGACAGCGAGAATCGCCGGAAGGAGCCCCAAGCTGCAGTTCTGCAGAGGAGCTGCAGGAGAAGGGCTCACTGGACGAGGGAGATGACAGGAAGGAACGAGGCAAGGGAGGCGAGGCGGAGGAAGACGAAGAGGGCGAGGAGGATGCACAGAGCAACCAGAGCCTGGACCTCAACTTCGCCAGCAAGCTAATAGACTTTAAGCTGGGCCAAAGTGCGAATGGGGACCCTGGCGCACAGCGAGAGGGCAGGAACAGCTGCGGCAGCTGCGGGAAGAGCTTTAAGTACGCAGCCACGCTGCTGCGTCACCGCAAGGCCCACGCCGGGGAGCACCGCAGGCCCGTCAAGCGAGGCCCGAGGCGGCTGTCCGAGGAGCTGCCAGCTCAGCCCAGGCAGGCGGCCGAGAGCCTGGAGCCGCCCATTGCCAGCAGGAGCACAAGTGTGGATGGTGAGACTCCAGAGGGCGGAGGCAGCCCAGATCAGGAGGGTGAGCCGGAGGGTGCAGGAGGGCACGACAGCGAGCAGAGTGTGGGCGAGCAGCTCGAGCTGAAGAAAGCCTCGACAAACGGCTCCAAAGCCGACAAGAGGAAGAAGGTTTGCAGCGTGTGCAACAAGAGGTTCTGGTCCCTGCAGGACCTGACCCGTCACATGAGGTCACACACAGGTAAAGGACGGTCATACCTTGCTCCTGTACTCTGGCTGGGAGGCTGAAGTGGGCGGAACACTTAACCAGACAGTGACAAATCTACTTTGGTGGAGTGTGTAGAGGAACTCAGTGGGTCGAGCAGTCCCTCGGGGAGTAATGGAGCTGTCGGTGTCCCTGATCGAGCAGTTCCTCGGGGAGTAATGGAGCTGTCGATGTCCCTGGTCGAGCAGTTCCTTGGGGAGTAAAGGAGCTGTCGGTGTCCCTGGTCGAGCAGTTCCTCGGGGAGTAAAGGAGCTGTCGGTGTCCCTAGTCGAGCAGTTCCTCAGGGAGTAAAGGAGCTGTCGATGTCCCTGATCGAGCAGTTCCTCGGGGAGTAAAGGAGCTGTCGGTGTCCCTAGTCGAGCAGTTCCTCAGGGAGTAATGGAGCTGTCGATGTCCCTAGTCGAGCAGTTCCTCAGGGAGTAAAGGAGCTGTCGATGCCCCTGGTCGAGCAGTCCCTCGGGGAGTAAAGGAGCTGTCGATGTCCCTGGTTGAGCAGTTCCTCAGGGAGTAAAGGAGCTGTCAATGTCCCTGGTTGAGCAATTCCTCGGGGAGTAAAGGAGCTGTCGGTGTCCCTAGTCGAGCAGTTCCTCGGGGAGTAAAGGAGCTGTCGGTGTCCCTAGTCGAGCAGTTCCTCGGGGAGTAAAGGAGCTGTCGGTGTCCCTGGTTGAGCAGTTCCTCGGGGAGTAATGGAGCTGTCGGTGTCCCTGGTCGAGCAATGCTTAGGGGAGTAAAGGAGCTGTCGATGTCCCTGGTTGAGCAGTTCCTCAGGGAGTAATGGAGCTGTCGATGTCCCTGGTTGAGCAGTTCCTCAGGGAGTAAAGGAGCTGTCGAGGTTTCTGGTTGAAGACCTGCATCAGATGCTTCTCAACCCACTGAGTTCCTCCATCTGATTGTGTGGTGGGTACTCCAGATCAGAATCAGGTTTATTATCACTGGCATATGTCGTGAAATTTGTTAACTTAGCAGCAGCAGTTCAGTGTAATACATAATATAGAAAAAAATCAATCAATTACAGTCAGTCTATATGTACATTAAATAGTTAAATTAAAATTAGTGTTAACAAATAATATTTTTAAAAATGTGAGGTAGTGTTCATGGGTTCAAGGCCCATTTAGAAATCGGATTGACAATGCAAATCTCCTCCAGCACCTGATAGATAGCCGCTGTCTTCCCATCTTTATAGCTGCATCGATATGTCGGGACCAGGTTAGATCCTCAGAGATATTGACACCCAGGAACTTGGAATTGCTCACTCTCTGATCCCTCTATGAGGGATGGTTCGAGTTCCCTCATCTTATCCTTCCTAAAGTCCACAGTCAACTCTTAGGTCTCACTTGGAACAGTGTGTTCAGTTCCGGTCAGCCTGCTAAAGGAGAGATGTTAAGAAATGAAAGAACAGAAAAAACTTGTGAGCATGTTGCCAGGATTCAGGGGCTGAGTTATTGGGCGGGCTAGGACTTTATTCCTTAGAAAACTGAGATATGACCTTACAGAGGTGTATAAAATCATGAGGGGCAAAAATAGGGTGAATGTACTCAGTCTTTTCCCCAGGGCTGGGGTATCAGGAAATAGAGCTGGTCCCTGCTTCACCAGATATTGATATGGCCATATTTGGGCTACTGCATACAGTTTTGGTTGCCAACTAGAGGAAAGATGGCATTAAAGCAGAAAAGGTGCATTGTAGATTTGCAAAGATATTACTGGGACTAGAGAGCTTGCGTTTTAAGTCGAGGGTGAACAGTTTAGCTTTTTTCCCCTGGAATACAGGAGGCTGAGGGGTGACCTACAGAGGTTTATAAAATCATGAGGAGCATAGATAAGAGAATAGACAATCTTTTTCCTGGCATTGGGGAGTCAAAATCTAGAGAGAGGCCATAGATTTAAAATGAAAGGGGGAAGATACAGCAGTGAGCTGAGGTGAAGATACAGAATGTTAAGCCAGGCCAAGTGGTAGAGGCAGGCATAACTGTAGCTTTGAAAAGACGCATGGACAAGTTCATGGATAGAATAGGATATGGTCCAAACTCGAGCCAATGAGACAAGACAAGGTAGGCATCTTGGTTGACATGGGCAAGTTGGTCCGGGGGCCTGTTTCTGTGCTGGATAACTCTACAGTAAAGACCTATCTCAGGTTGTCCCCACAGAGCCTATTAACCCTTTCCTGTTGGGTCAATCCTCCAACATTTATGTTCCTTGGCCTTTCATTGAACATCATACCCTCCTATCTTGGTGACGCTGTTTGACAGTATGTTGGGACTGGTCAGAACCACCGTGATAACTTTGCCCTTTGTGTTTGGTCCAGGGGAGAGGCCCTACAAGTGCTTGACCTGCGAGAGGACCTTCACGTTGAAGCATAGCCTCGTCCGCCACCAACGCATCCACCAGAAGGACACGGTGGTGGGCAAAAGGCAGCCGGAGGTGAATGACGACGAGCTGTCGAAGGGTGGTGATGAGAGTGAGAGTGAGGGCGAGAAGGCAGCCTACAGCCAGGTGTCCGACAACGAGAGTGATGTCATCCCCAGCATGGGCATCGGCAGCAGTTCTCCACCTCCCGTGAGCCTGGCGGGCAGCCTACTCCGGGGGGCGGCAAGCCGCTCGCCCGCTGACCGCGACGGCACGCTCCAAGCAGTGGTCAACGGCGTACGGCAGGGAACATTCCTCATTCAGGGCGGCGACCAGGAGCCGATAAAGAGCTCAGAGAAGGTGTTGGTGGGCTCGCCGGGCCCCACGGACATCATTCAGAACCTGCTGGGGATGCACGGTGATTTGCCGATGAACCACGTGCGCAGCTCGGCAGAGTCCACTCCCCGCCTGCTGGGTGTGGAGTAGCCCTGCTCGGGAAGGACCCCGCCTTTGCTCTCTAGCCTAGTGGGCCTTTCTATGTCTGACCCTCTGACACCATTGCAGCACCAGGCAGGTGGGGGCACTGTCCTACCCCATTGTGCGGAGGGCAGGGCTTTGTGATTCACCTCTGGTGCTGCAGAAAGCCTTAAACACTGGAAAGTGAGGAATCCAGTGCAGCTCTCACAAACTGTATATTGTACCTTCCAAGTGCCTTACTACCTGATTACTGTGCACATCACAATTCTGTTAAAAATTGCTCGAACATTCAATAAAACTAAACACATGGGCAGCAGCCTCCCGAGAAAGATCCTGGAGCATGAAATCTCTGAGAATGCAATTTTTAGAAATCTGGTTTTAAACATCCTAGTTATGGGGCATCCTAATGCACTTGGATAAACTACACACGGACTCCTGTTGAGGAACTACTGAACTAAGTCTTCCATTAGGGCCTTACAGTGAACAATCACATCGACAGTAGTTCATCATCCATAATGTAACAAACATAGGGAAAAATAGCAAATATTGCATTCTTTACTTTGGGCAAAGCAAACACCACTTGGTTCTTCATTTATGACAGTCTTGTTGAGTGATTGGGTCTTTAAGATGTAGTTTGAGATGGTGGAATTGAATGGCTGTAATAACTTGCACAGAATCCACTCATTCTGACTGTGCATTGGGCTGCTCAAGGAAATTACACCCAAGGTGAAATGAAGTAGGAGTGGAGTTTTTTTTTGGTAAATCTTGTATCAGTATAACATTCAATACAATTTTTAATGAGTCTGCTCAGTATTTTTAACACCACCCCCTCACCCTTGCCCCGTTGTTCTGGTGGGGACAAGCCATTAATTGACTCTATAATTCAGAACAGTAGCAACAGAAACCAATCTCCCAGTGTCAGGCAGAGTGTGTTCTAGCAATAATCACGATTGATTTCAAGCTTTATGTAGTATTTGTCTGCACGAATAGTCTTTATATGGCCTTGCCACATTTTATTGATATTTCTGTTAGTGGATATTGATGTTTGATTGAGGTATCTGTTAACCTTCTTTTCAAAAACTGTGAAAAGGAAAGAATCCTTTTGTGCTGAATTCTGGGTGAATCTTAGACTAGATTGCATGTTGGAACTAATTTGTCTCAGTTATTTGTAAATTTCACTGTCGCTCTCAGGGCTTTTAAATATGATTTCATATACTAAATCCATTTTCTAGTGTTCCAGATTTTTTCCACTTTAAGGACTTGAAGCTGAGAGACAAGTCAATCACTACATGAAGCACTTGATGGTGAAAGAAAGAATTAGGAGTGGTTTACAGCTCGATTAGACAAAAGAGGGAAAAGTCACTTCACTGCACCATGATTAAAAAGCTTTTTATTATCAGAAGTCTAGTGAATTTTTGTCTATTTTCAGAAGGAAAAACTTTAATGGGGGAAATAAAATAATAAAAATGTAATGCATTAATCCAGAAAATGTTTTTTTAAATCCAGAATCCATTTGTTTTTGTAAAGGGAATCTTTACTGCTGCTAAATGTTATGTACACATCTGGGTTATGCTACATGAACAGAGAATCACAGAGTTTTGGTACTTAACTTCCAATGCAAAATTTATAGCTGTTCTGTATCAAACCATTTAAGCAATAAAACGTTATACTTATTACAGCCTTGGTTTTTCTTTGCTCTAAGTCTTCTACTATTTCTCTTCGATGGCAATCTATTTCGCACTCACTCTTTACCTAACACCAATGAATAACGAAACTTGCAGCAGGTTGCTTTGTCTTGGTGGTGGACCGAAAGTTGTGTTAAACTGGCTGAAATTTGCTGCTCTCAATCACAGATGTGGGAAATAATACTTATACTGTTCTGCAAATATTTGACGGAGTGTACTGAATCAGCACTGTGTTCAGTCTACATCCCGGATCAGTGTATACACAAAATCAGCACTGTGTTCAGTCTACACCCCGGATTCAGTGTATACACTAAATCAGCACTGTGTTCAGTCTACATCCCGGATTCAGTGTATACACTAAATCTACACTGTGTTCATTTTACACCCCAGATTCAGTGTATACACGAAATCAGCACAGTGTTCAGCCTACAGCCCGGACTCAGTGTATACACGAAATCAGCACTGTGTTCAGTCTACACCCCCGGATTCAGTGTATACACTAAATCAGCACTCTGTTCATTCCACATCCCGGATTCAGTGTATACACTAAATCACCACTGTATTCAGTCTACATCCCGGATTCAGTGTATACACCAAATCAGCACTGTATTCAGTCGATATCCCAGATTCAGTGTATACAGTGAATCAGTACTGTGTTCAATCTGCATCACGGATTCAGTGTGTACGTTAAATCAGCACTACGTTCAGTCTACAACACGGATTCAGTGAATACACTTAATCAGCACTGTATTCAGCCTACATCCTGGATTCAGTGTATACACTAAATCAGTACTGTATTCAGTCGACATCCCAAATTCAGTGCATATACTCAATCAGTACTGTGTTCAATCAGCATTCCGGATTCAGAATGCACAATAAATCAGCACTGTGTCCAGTCTACAACACGGATTCAGTGAATACACATAATCACCACTGTCTTCAGTCTACATCCTGGACTCAGTGTATGCACTAAATCAGCACTGTGTTCAGTCAACATCCCAGATTCAGTGTAGACACCAAATCAGCACTGTATTCAGTCTACATCCCAGATTCAGTGTGTACACTAAATCAGCACTGTGTTCAGTCTACAACACGGATTCAGTGTGTACACTAAATCACCACTGTGTTCAGTCTACAACACGGATTCAGTGAATACACTTAATCAGCAGTGTATTTAGTCGACATCCCAGATTCAGAGTATACGGTCAATCAGTACTGTGTTCAATCTGCATCCGGGTTGAAATGTATAAAATAAATCTGCACTGTATTCTGTCTACACACTGGAATCAGTGTATACACTAAATCAGCGCTGTGTTCAGTGTACACCCTGGATTCAATGTATACGCTAAATCAGCACTATGTTCAGTCTACATCCCGGATTCAGTGTATACACTAAATCAGCACTCTGTTCATTCCACATCCCGGATTCAGTGTATACACTAAATCACCACTGTATTCAGTCTACATCCCGGATTCAGTGTAGACACCAAATCAACACTGTATTCAGTCTACATCCCAGATTCAGTGTGTACACTAAATCAGCACTGTGTTCAGTCTACAACACGGATTCAGTGTGTACACTAAATCACCACTGTGTTCAGTCTACAACACGGATTCAGTGAATACACTTAATCAGCAGTGTATTTAGTCGACATCCCAGATTCAGAGTATACGGTCAATCAGTACTGTGTTCAATCTGCATCCGGGTTGAAATGTATAAAATAAATCTGCACTGTATTCTGTCTACACACTGGAATCAGTGTATACACTAAATCAGCGCTGTGTTCAGTGTACACCCTGGATTCAATGTATACGCTAAATCAGCACTATGTTCAGTCTACATCCCGGATTCAGTGTATACACTAAATCAGCACTCTGTTCATTCCACATCCCGGATTCAGTGTATACACTAAATCACCACTGTATTCAGTCTACATCCCGGATTCAGTGTAGACACCAAATCAACACTGTATTCAGTCTACATCCCAGATTCAGTGTGTACACTAAATCAGCACTGTGTTCAGTCTACAACACGGATTCAGTGTGTACACTAAATCAGCACTGTGTTCAGTCTACAACACGGATTCAGTGAATACACTTAATCAGCACTGTATTTAGTCGACATCCCAGATTCAGTGTATACGGTCAATCAGTACTGTGTTCAATCTGCATCCGGGTTGAAATGTATAAAATAAATCTGCACTGTATTCAGTCTACACACTGGAATCAGTGTATACACTAAATCAGCGCTGTGTTCAGTGTACACCCCGGATTTAATGTGTACGCTAAATCAGCACTATGTTCAGTCTACATCCCGGATTCAGTGTATACAGTCAATCAGTACTGTGTTCAATCTGCATCCCGGATTCAGAGTGTATGCTAAATCAGCACTGTATTCCGACTACAACACGGATTCAGTGAATACACTTAATCAGCACTGTGTTCAGTCCACATCCCGGATTCAGTGTATACAACAAATCAGCGCTGTGTTCAATCTACATCCCGGATTCAGTGTGCACAATAAATCAGCACTATGTTCAGACTGCATCCGGGTTGGTATGTATACACTACATCCGCACTGTATTCAGCCTACACGCCCAATACAGTGTATACACTAAGTCACCATTGTGTTCAGTCTACATCCCGGATTCAGTACATCCACTAACTCAGCACTGTGTTCATTTTACATCCTGGATTCAGTGTAAATGCTAAATCAGCACTGTGTTCAGTCTACTTCCCGGATTCATTGTATACAGTCAATCAGCACTGTATTCAGCCTACTTCCTGGATCCAGTGTATACTCTAAATCAGCACTGTGTTCAGTCTACGTCCCGGATTCAGTTTGTACACGAAATCAGCACTGTTCAGTACACATCCCGGATTCAGTGTATACGCTAAATCAGCACACTGTTCAGTCTACAACACGGAGTCATTTTATACACTAAATAGGCACTGTATTCAGTCTAAAACATGGATTCACTGTATAAACTTATCAACACTGTGTTCAACCTACATCCCGGACTCAGTGTATACACTAAATCAGGACTGCATTCAGTCGACATCCCAGATTCAGTGTATACGCTAATTTAGCACTGTGTTCAGTTGATATCACAGATTCAGCGTATACGCTAAATCTGTACAGTGTTCAGTCATCATTCTCGATCCAGTGTATTCACTAAATCTACACTGTGTTCAGTCTACATCCCGGATTGAGTGTATACGCTAAATCTGTACAGTGTTCAGTCATCATTTTCGATCCAGTGTATACACTAAATCTACATTGTGTTCAGTCTACATCCCGGATTCAGCGTATACGCTAAATCAAGCACTGTGTTCAATCTGCATTCCGGATTCAGGATATACACTAAATTGGCACTGTGTTCATTTTACATCCCAGATTAAGCGTATAAAGAAAATCAGCACAGTGTTCAGTCTACAGCCAGAACTCAGTGTATACACAAAATCAGCACTGTGTTCCGTCTACATCCCGGATTCAGTGTATACGGTAAATCAGCACTGTGTTCAGTCTACATCCCGGATTCAGTGTATATAGTCACTCAGTACAGTGTTCAGTCTACATCATGGATGCACTTTATACACGAAATCAGCACTGTGTTCAGTCTACACCCCGGATTCAGTGTATACACTAAATCACCACTGTATTCAGTCTACATCCCGGATTCAGTGTATACACCAAATCAGCACTGTATTCAGTCGATATCCCAGATTCAGTGTATACAGTGAATCAGTACTGTGTTCAATCTGCATCCCGGATTCAGTGTGTACGTTAAATCAACACTATGTTCAGTCCACAACACGGATTCAGTGAATACACATAATCAGCACTGTATTCAGCCTACATCCTGCATTCAGTGTATACACCAAATCAGCACTGTATTCAGTCGATATCCCAGATTCAGTGTATACAGTGAATCAGTACTGTGTTCAATCTGCATCCCGGATTCAGTGTGTACGTTAAATCAGCACTATGTTCAGTCTACAACACGGATTCAGTGAATACACATAATCAGCACTGTATTCAGCCTACATCCTGGATTCAATGTATACACCAAATCAGCACTGTATTCAGTCGATATCCCAGATTCAGTGTATACAGTGAATCAGTACTGTGTTCAATCTGCATCCCAGATCCAGTGTGTACGTTAAATCAGCACTATGTTCAGTCTACAACACGGATTCAGTGAATACACTTAATCAGCACTGTATTCAGCCTACATCCTGGATTCAGTGTATACACTAAATCAGCACTGTATTCAGTCGACATCCCAAATTCAGTGCATATAGTCAATCAGTACTGTGTTCAATCAGCATTCCGGATTCAGAGTGCACAATAAATCAGCACTGTGTCCAGTCTACAACACGGATTCAGTGAATACACATAATCACCACTATCTTCAGTCTACATCCTGGACTCAGTGTATGCACTAAATCAGCACTGTGTTCAGCAAACATCCCAGATTCAGTGTAGATACCAAATCAGCACTGTATTCAGTCTACATCCCAGATTCAGTGTGTACACTAAATCAGCACTGTGTTCAGTCTACAACACGGATTCAGTGTGTACACTAAATCAGCACTGTGTTCAGTCTACAACACGGATTCAGTGAATACACTTAATCAGCACTGTATTTAGTCGACATCCCAGATTCAGTGTATACGGTCAATCAGTACTGTGTTCAATCTGCATCCGGGTTGAAATGTATAAAATAAATCTGCACTGTATTCTGTGTATACACTGGAATCAGTGTATACACTAAATCAGCGCTGTGTTCAGTGTACACCCTGGATTCAATGTATACGCTAAATCAGCACTATGTTCAGTCTACATCCCGGATTCAGTGTATACAGTCAATCAGTACTGTGTTCAATCTGCATCGCGGATTCAGTGTGTACGCTAAATCAGCACTGTATTCCGACTACAACACGGATTCAGTGAATACACTTAATCAGCACTGTGTTCAGTCTACATCCCGGATTCAGTGTATACAACAAATCAGCGCTGTGTTCAATCTACATCCCGGATTCAGTGTGTACAATAAATCAGCACTATGTTCAGACTGCATCCGGGTTGGTATGTATACACTACATCCGCACTGTATTCAGCCTACACGCCCGATACAGTGTATACACTAAGTCACCACTGTGTTCAGTCTACATCCCGGATTCAGTGTATACACTAAATCAGCACTGTGTTCAGTCTACATCCCAGATTCAGTGTATACACGAAATCAGCACTGTGTTCAGTCTACACCCCGGATTCAGTGTATACACTAAATCCGCACTCTGTTCATTCCACATCCCGGATTCAGTATATACACTAAATCACCACTGTATTCAGTCTACATCCCGGATTCAGTATATACACCAAATCAGCACTGTATTCAGTCGATATCCCGGATTCAGTGTAGACACCAAATCAACACTGTATTCAGTCTACATCCCAGATTCAGTGTGTACACTAAATCAGCACTGTGTTCAGTCTACAACACGGATTCAGTGTGTACACTAAATCAGCACTGTGTTCAGTCTACAACACGGATTCAGTGAATACACTTAATCAGCACTGTATTTAGTCGACATCCCAGATTCAGTGTATACGGTCAATCAGTACTGTGTTCAATCTGCATCCGGGTTGAAATGTATAAAATAAATCTGCACTGTATTCAGTCTACACACTGGAATCAGTGTATACACTAAATCAGCGCTGTGTTCAGTGTACACCCCGGATTCAATGTGTACGCTAAATCAGCACTATGTTCAGTCTACATCCCGGATTCAGTGTATACAGTCAATCAGTACTGTGTTCAATCTGCATCCCGGATTCAGAGTGTACGCTAAATCAGCACTGTATTCCGACTACAACACGGATTCAGTGAATACACTTAATCAGCACTGTGTTCAGTCCACATCCCGGATTCAGTGTATACAACAAATCAGCGCTGTGTTCAATCTACATCCCGGATTCAGTGTGCACAATAAATCAGCACTATGTTCAGACTGCATCCGGGTTGGTATGTATACACTACATCCGCACTGTATTCAGCCTACACGCCCGATACAGTGTATACACTAAGTCACCACTGTGTTCAGTCTACATCCCGGATTCAGTGTGTACACTAAATCTACACTGTGTTCAGTCTACATCACGGATTCAGCGTATACGCTAAATCTGTACAGTGTTCAGTCGTCATTCTCGATCCAGTGTATACACTAAATCTGCATTGCGTTCAGTTTACATCCCGGATTCAGCGTATATGCTAAATCACCACTGTGTTCAGCCTACAGCCCGGACTCAGTGTATACACTAAATCAGCTCTGTGTTAAGTCTACACCCCGGATTCAGTACATCCACTAACTCAGCACTGTGTTCATTTTACATCCTGGATTCAGTGTAAACGCTAAATCAGCACTGTGTTCAGTCTACTTCCCGGATTCATTGTATACAGTCAATCAGCACTGTATTCAGCCTACTTCCTGGATCCAGTGTATACTCTAAATCAGCACTGTGTTCAGTCTACGTCCCGGATTCAGTTTGTACATGAAATCAGCACTGTTCAGTACACATCCCGGATTCAGTGTATACGCTAAATCAGCACACTGTTCAGTCTACAACACGGAGTCATTTTATACACTAAATAGGCACTGTATTCAGTCTAAAACATGGATTCACTGTATAAACTTATCAACACTGTGTTCAACCTACATCCCGGACTCAGTGTATACACTAAATCAGGACTGCATTCAGTCGACATCCCAGATTCAGTGTATACGCTAATTTAGCACTGTGTTCAGTTGATATCACAGATTCAGCGTATACGCTAAATCTGTACAGTGTTCAGTCATCATTCTCGATCCAGTGTATTCACTAAATCTACACTGTGTTCAGTCTACATCCCGGATTGAGTGTATACGCTAAATCTGTACAGTGTTCAGTCATCATTTTCGATCCAGTGTATACACTAAATCTACATTGTGTTCAGTCTACATCCCGGATTCAGCGTATACGCTAAATCAAGCACTGTGTTCAATCTGAATTCCGGATTCAGGATATACACTAAATTGGCACTGTGTTCATTTTACATCCCAGATTAAGTGTATAAAGAAAATCAGCACAGTGTTCAGTCTACAGCCAGAACTCAGTGTATACACAAAATCAGCACTGTGTTCCGTCTACATCCCGGATTCAGTGTATACGGTAAATCAGCACTGTGTTCAGTCTACATCCTGGATTCAGTGTATATAGTCACTCAGTACAGTGTTCAGTCTACATCATGGATGCACTGTATACACGAAATCAGCACTGTGTTCAGTCTACACCCCGGATTCAGTGTATACACTAAATCAGCACTCTGTTCATTCCACATCCCGGATTCAGTGTATACACCAAATCAGCACTGTATTCAGTCGATATCCCAGATTCAGTGTATACAGTGCATCAGTACTGTGTTCAATCTGCATCCCGGATTCAGTGTGTACGTTAAATCAGCACTATGTTCAGTCTACAACACGGATTCAGTGAATACACATAATCAGCACTGTATTCAGCCTACATCCTGGATTCAGTGTATACACCAAATCAGCACTGTATTCAGTCGATATCCCAGATTCAGTGTATACAGTGAATCAGTACTGTGTTCAATCTGCATCCCAGATCCAGTGTGTACGTTAAATCAGCACTATGTTCAGTCTACAACACGGATTCAGTGAATACACTTAATCAGCACTGTATTCAGCCTACATCCTGGATTCAGTGTATACACTAAATCAGCACTGTATTCAGTCGACATCCCAAATTCAGTGCATATAGTCAATCAGTACTGTGTTCAATCAGCATTCCGGATTCAGAGTGCACAATAAATCAGCACTGTGTCCAGTCTACAACACGGATTCAGTGAATACACATAATCACCACTGTCTTCATTCTACATCCTGGACTCAGTGTATGCACTAAATCAGCACTGTGTTCAGTCAACATCCCAGATTCAGTGTAGACACCAAATCAGCACTGTATTCAGTCTACATCCCAGATTCAGTGTGTACACTAAATCAGCACTGTGTTCAGTCTACAACACGGATTCAGTGTGTACAACAAATCAGTGCTGTGTTCAATCTACATCCCGGATTCAGTGTGTACAATAAATCAGCACTATGTTCAGACTGCATCCGGGTTGGTATGTATACACTACATCCGCACTGTATTCAGCCTACACGCCCGATACAGTGTATACACTAAGTCACCACTGTGTTCAGTCTACATCCCGGATTCAGTGTATACACTAAATCAGCACTGTGTTCAGTCTACATCCCAGATTCAGTGTATACACGAAATCAGCACAGTGTTCAGCCTACAGCCCGGACTCAGTGTATACACGAAATCAGCACTGTGTTCAGTCTACACCCCGGATTCAGTGTATACACTAAATCAGCACTCTGTTCATTCCACATCCCGGATTCAGTGTATACACTAAATCACCACTGTATTCAGTCTACATCCCGGATTCAGTGTATACACCAAATCAGCACTGTATTCAGTCGATATCCCAGATTCAGTGTAGACACCAAATCAACACTGTATTCAGTCTACATCCCAGATTCAGTGTGTACACTAAATCAGCACTGTGTTCAGTCTACAACACGGATTCAGTGTGTACACTAAATCAGCACTGTGTTCAGTCTACAACACGGATTCAGTGAATACACTTAATCAGCACTGTATTTAGTCGACATCCCAGATTCAGTGTATACGGTCAATCAGTACTGTGTTCAATCTGCATCCGGGTTGAAATGTATAAAATAAATCTGCACTGTATTCTGTCTACACACTGGAATCAGTGTATACACTAAATCAGCTCTGTGTTCAGTGTACACCCTGGATTCAATGTATACGCTAAATCAGCACTATGTTCAGTCTACATCCCAGATTCAGTGTATACAGTCAATCAGTACTGTGTTCAATCTGCATCCCGGATTCAGAGTGTACGCTAAATCAGCACTGTATTCCGACTACAACACGGATTCAGTGAATACACTTAATCAGCACTGTGTTCAGTCCACATCCCAGATTCAGTGTATACAACAAATCAGCGCTGTGTTCAATCTACATCCCGGATTCAGTGTGCACAATAAATCAGCACTATGTTCAGACTGCATCCGGGTTGGTATGTATACACTACATCTGCACTGTATTCAGCCTACACGCCCGATACAGTGTATACACTAAGTCACCACTGTGTTCAGTCTACATCCCGGATTCAGTGTGTACACTAAATCTACACTGTGTTCAGTCTACATCACGGATTCAGCGTATACGCTAAATCTGTACAGTGTTCAGTCGTCATTCTCGATCCAGTGTATACACTAAATCTGCATTGCGTTCAGTCTACATCCCGGATTCAGCGTATATGCTAAATCACCACTGTGTTCAGCCTACAGCCCGGACTCAGTGTATACACTAAATCAGCTCTGTGTTCAGTCTACACCCCGGATTCAGTACATCCACTAACTCAGCACTGTGTTCAGTCTACTTCCCGGATTCATTGTATACAGTCAATCAGCACTGTATTCAGCCTACTTCCTGGATCCAGTGTATACTCTAAATCAGCACTGTGTTCAGTCTACGTCCCGGATTCAGTTTGTACACGAAATCAGCACTGTTCAGTACACATCCCGGATTCAGTGTATACGCTAAATCAGCACACTGTTCAGTCTACAACACGGAGTCATTTTATACACTAAATAGGCACTGTATTCAGTCTAAAACATGGATTCACTGTATAAACTTATCAACACTGTGTTCAACCTACATCCCGGACTCAGTGTATACACTAAATCAGGACTGCATTCAGTCGACATCCCAGATTCAGTGTATACGCTAATTTAGCACTGTGTTCAGTTGATATCACAGATTCAGTGTATACACGAAATCAGCACAGTGTTCAGCCTACAGCCCGGACTCAGTGTATACACTAAATCAGGACTGCATTCAGTCGACATCCCAGATTCAGTGTATACGCTAATTTAGCACTGTGTTCAGTTGATATCACAGATTCAGCGTATACGCTAAATCTGTACAGTGTTCAGTCATCATTCTCGATCCAGTGTATTCACTAAATCTACACTGTGTTCAGTCTACATCCCGGATTGAGTGTATACGCTAAATCTGTACAGTGTTCAGTCATCATTTTCGATCCAGTGTATACACTAAATCTACATTGTGTTCAGTCTACATCCCGGATTCAGCGTATACGCTAAATCAAGCACTGTGTTCAATCTGCATTCCGGATTCAGGATATACACTAAATTGGCACTGTGTTCATTTTACATCCCAGATTAAGTGTATAAAGAAAATCAGCACAGTGTTCAGTCTACAGCCAGAACTCAGTGTATACACAAAATCAGCACTGTGTTCGGTCTACATCCCGGATTCAGTGTATACGGTAAATCAGCACTGTGTTCAGTCTACATCCCGGATTCAGTGTATATAGTCACTCAGTACAGTGTTCAGTCTACATCATGGATGCACTTTATACACGAAATCAGCACTGTGTTCAGTCTACACCCAGGATTCAGTGTATACACTGAATCACCACTGTATTCAGTCTACATCACGGATTCAGTGTATACACCAAATCAGCACTGTATTCAGTCGATATCCCAGATTCAGTGTATAAAGTGAATCAGTACTGTGTTCAATCTGCATCCCGGATTCAGTGTGTACGTTAAATCAGCACTATGTTCAGTCTACAACACGGATTCAGTGAATACACATAATCAGCACTGTATTCAGCCTACATTCTGGATTCAGTGTATACACCAAATCAGCACTGTATTCAGTCGATATCCCAGATTCAGTGTATACAGTGAATCAGTACTGTGTTCAATCTGCATCCCGGATTCAGTGTGTACGTTAAATCAGCACTATGTTCAGTCTACAACACGGATTCAGTGAATACACATAATCAGCACTGTATTCAGCCTACATCCTGGATTCAGTGTATACACCAAATCAGCACTGTATTCAGTCGATATCCCAGATTCAGTGCATATAGTCAATCAGTACTGTGTTCAATCAGCATTCCGGATTCAGAGTGCACAATAAATCAGCACTGTGTTCAGTCTACAACACGGATTCAGTGAATACACATAATCACCACTGTCTTCAGTCTACATCCTGGACTCAGTGTATGCACTAAATCAGCACTGTGTTCAGTCTACAACACGGATTCAGTGTGTACACTAAATCAGCACTGTGTTCAGTCTACAACACGGATTCAGTGAATACACTTAATCAGCACTGTATTTAGTCGACATCCCAGATTCAGTGTATACGGTCAATCAGTACTGTGTTCAATATGCATCCGGGTTGAAATGTATAAAATAAATCTGCACTGTATTCTGTCTACACACTGGAATCAGTGTATACACTAAATCAGCGCTGTGTTCAGTGTACACCCTGGATTCAATGTATACGCTAAATCAGCACTATGTTCAGTCTACATCCCCGATTCAGTGTCTACAGTCAATCAGTACTGTGTTCAATCTGCATCCCGGATTCAGAGTGTACGCTAAATCAGCACTGTATTCCGACTACAACACGGATTCAGTGAATACACTTAATCAGCACTGTGTTCAGTCCACATCCCAGATTCAGTGTATACAACAAATCAGCGCTGTGTTCAATCTACATCCCGGATTCAGTGTGCACAATAAATCAGCACTATGTTCAGACTGCATCCGGGTTGGTATGTATACACTACATCCGCACTGTATTCAGCCTACACGCCCGATACAGTGTATACACTAAGTCACCACTGTGTTCAGTCTACATCCCGGATTCAGTGTGTACACTAAATCTACACTGTGTTCAGTCTACATCACGGATTCAGCGTATACGCTAAATCTGTACAGTGTTCAGTCGTCATTCTCGATCCAGTGTATACACTAAATCTGCATTGCGTTCAGTCTACATCCCGGATTCAGCGTATATGCTAAATCACCACTGTGTTCAGCCTACAGCCCGGACTCAGTGTATACACTAAATCAGCTCTGTGTTCAGTCTACACCCCGGATTCAGTACATCCACTAACTCAGCACTGTGTTCATTTTACATCCTGGATTCAGTGTAAACGCTAAATCAGCACTGTGTTCAGTCTACTTCCCGGATTCATTGTATACAGTCAATCAGCACTGTATTCAGCCTACTTCCTGGATCCAGTGTATACTCTAAATCAGCACTGTGTTCAGTCTACGTCCCGGATTCAGTTTGTACATGAAATCAGCACTGTTCAGTACACATCCCGGATTCAGTGTATACGCTAAATCAGCACACTGTTCAGTCTACAACACGGAGTCATTTTATACACTAAATAGGCACTGTATTCAGTCTAAAACATGGATTCACTGTATAAACTTATCAACACTGTGTTCAACCTACATCCCGGACTCAGTGTATACACTAAATCAGGACTGCATTCAGTCGACATCCCAGATTCAGTGTATACGCTAATTTAGCACTGTGTTCAGTTGATATCACAGATTCAGCGTATACGCTAAATCTGTACAGTGTTCAGTCATCATTCTCGATCCAGTGTATTCACTAAATCTACACTGTGTTCAGTCTACATCCCGGATTGAGTGTATACGCTAAATCTGTACAGTGTTCAGTCATCATTTTCGATCCAGTGTATACACTAAATCTACATTGTGTTCAGTCTACATCCCGGAATCAGCGTATACGCTAAATCAAGCACTGTGTTCAATCTGAATTCCGGATTCAGGATATACACTAAATTGGCACTGTGTTCATTTTACATCCCAGATTAAGTGTATAAAGAAAATCAGCACAGTGTTCAGTCTACAGCCAGAACTCAGTGTATACACAAAATCAGCACTGTGTTCCGTCTACATCCCGGATTCAGTGTATACGGTAAATCAGCACTGTGTTCAGTCTACATCCCGGATTCAGTGTATATAGTCACTCAGTACAGTGTTCAGTCTACATCATGGATGCACTGTATACACGAAATCAGCACTGTGTTCAGTCTACACCCCGGATTCAATGTATACACTAAATCAGCACTCTGTTCATTCCACATCCCGGATTCAGTGTATACACTAAATCACCACTGTATTCAGTCTACATCCCGGATTCAGTGTATACACCAAATCAGCACTGTATTCAGTCGATATCCCAGATTCAGTGTATAAAGTGAATCAGTACTGTGTTCAATCTGCATCCCGGATTCAGTGTGTACGTTAAATCAGCACTATGTTCAATCTACAACACGGATTCAGTGAATACACATAATCAGCACTGTATTCAGCCTACATCCTGGATTCAGTGTATACACCAAATCAGCACTGTATTCAGTCGATATCCCAGATTCAGTGTATACAGTGAATCAGTACTGTGTTCAATCTGCATCCCGGATTCAGTGTGTACGTTAAATCAGCACTATGTTCAGTCTACAACACGGATTCAGTGAATACACATAATCAGCACTGTATTCAGCCTACATCCTGGATTCAGTGTATACACCAAATCAGCACTGTATTCAGTCGATATCCCAGATTCAGTGTATACAGTGAATCAGTACTGTGTTCAATCTGCATCCCAGATCCAGTATGTACGTTAAATCAGCACTATGTTCAGTCTACAACACGGATTCAGTGAATACACTTAATCAGCACTGTATTCAGCCTACATCCTGGATTCAGTGTATACACTAAATCAGCACTGTATTCAGTCGACATCCCAAATTCAGTGCATATAGTCAATCAGTACTGTGTTCAATCAGCATTCCGGATTCAGAGTGCACAATAAATCAGCACTGTGTCCAGTCTACAACACGGATTCAGTGAATACACATAATCACCACTGTCTTCATTCTACATCCTGGACTCAGTGTATGCACTAAATCAGCACTGTGTTCAGCAAACATCCCAGATTCAGTGTAGACACCAAATCAGCACTGTATTCAGTCTACATCCCAGATTCAGTGTGTACACTAAATCAGCACTGTGTTCAGTCTACAACACGGATTCAGTGTGTACACTAAATCAGCACTGTGTTCAGTCTACAACACGGATTCAGTGAATACACTTAATCAGCACTGTATTTAGTCGACATCCCAGATTCAGTGTATACGGTCAATCAGTACTGTGTTCAATCTGCATCCGGGTTGAAATGTATAAAATAAATCTGCACTGTATTCTGTCTACACACTGGAATCAGTGTATACACTAAATCAGCACTATGTTCAGTCTACATCCCAGATTCAGTGTATACAGTCAATCAGTACTGTGTTCAATCTGCATCCCGGATTCAGAGTGTACGCTAAATCAGCACTGTATTCCGACTACAACACGGATTCAGTGAATACACTTAATCAGCACTGTGTTCAGTCCACATCCCAGATTCAGTGTATACAACAAATCAGCGCTGTGTTCAATCTACATCCCGGATTCAGTGTGCACAATAAATCAGCACTATGTTCAGACTGCATCCGGGTTGGTATGTATACACTACATCTGCACTGTATTCAGCCTACACGCCCGATACAGTGTATACACTAAGTCACCACTGTGTTCAGTCTACATCCCGGATTCAGTGTGTACACTAAATCTACACTGTGTTCAGTCTACATCACGGATTCAGTGTATACGCTAAATCTGTACAGTGTTCAGTCGTCATTCTCGATCCAGTGTATACACTAAATCTGCATTGCGTTCAGTCTACATCCCGGATTCAGCGTATATGCTAAATCACCACTGTGTTCAGCCTACAGCCCGGACTCAGTGTATACACTAAATCAGCTCTGTGTTCAGTCTACACCCCGGATTCAGTACATCCACTAACTCAGCACTGTGTTCAGTCTACTTCCCGGATTCATTGTATACAGTCAATCAGCACTGTATTCAGCCTACTTCCTGGATCCAGTGTATACTCTAAATCAGCACTGTGTTCAGTCTACGTCCCGGATTCAGTTTGTACACGAAATCAGCACTGTTCAGTACACATCCCGGATTCAGTGTATACGCTAAATCAGCACACTGTTCAGTCTACAACACGGAGTCATTTTATACACTAAATAGGCACTGTATTCAGTCTAAAACATGGATTCACTGTATAAACTTATCAACACTGTGTTCAACCTACATCCCGGACTCAGTGTATACACTAAATCAGGACTGCATTCAGTCGACATCCCAGATTCAGTGTATACGCTAATTTAGCACTGTGTTCAGTTGATATCACAGATTCAGCGTATACGCTAAATCTGTACAGTGTTCAGTCATCATTCTCGATCCAGTGTATTCACTAAATCTACACTGTGTTCAGTCTACATCCCGGATTGAGTGTATACGCTAAATCTGTACAGTGTTCAGTCATCATTTTCGATCCAGTGTATACACTAAATCTACATTGTGTCCAGTCTACATCCCGGATTCAGCGTATACGCTAAATCAAGCACTGTGTTCAATCTGCATTCCGGATTCAGGATATACACTAAATTGGCACTGTGTTCATTTTACATCCCAGATTAAGTGTATAAAGAAAATCAGCACAGTGTTCAGTCTACAGCCAGAACTCAGTGTATACACAAAATCAGCACTGTGTTCCGTCTACATCCCGGATTCAGTGTATACGGTAAATCAGCACTGTGTTCAGTCTACATCCCGGATTCAGTGTATATAGTCACTCAGTACAGTGTTCAGTCTACATCATGGATGCACTTTATACACGAAATCAGCACTGTGTTCAGTCTACACCCCGGATTCAGTGTATACACTAAATCACCACTGTATTCAGTCTACATCACGGATTCAGTGTATACACCAAATCAGCACTGTATTCAGTCGATATCCCAGATTCAGTGTATAAAGTGAATCAGTACTGTGTTCAATCTGCATCCCGGATTCAGTGTGTACGTTAAATCAGCACTATGTTCAGTCTACAACACGGATTCAGTGAATACACATAATCAGCACTGTATTCAGCCTACATTCTGGATTCAGTGTATACACCAAATCAGCACTGTATTCAGTCGATATCCCAGATTCAGTGTATACAGTGAATCAGTACTGTGTTCAATCTGCATCCCGGATTCAGTGTGTACGTTAAATCAGCACTATGTTCAGTCTACAACACGGATTCAGTGAATACACATAATCAGCACTGTATTCAGCCTACATCCTGGATTCAGTGTATACACCAAATCAGCACTGTATTCAGTCGATATCCCAGATTCAGTGCATATAGTCAATCAGTACTGTGTTCAATCAGCATTCCGGATTCAGAGTGCACAATAAATCAGCACTGTGTTCAGTCTACAACACGGATTCAGTGAATACACATAATCACCACTGTCTTCAGTCTACATCCTGGACTCAGTGTATGCACTAAATCAGCACTGTGTTCAGTCTACAACACGGATTCAGTGTGTACACTAAATCAGCACTGTGTTCAGTCTACAACACGGATTCAGTGAATACACTTAATCAGCACTGTATTTAGTCGACATCCCAGATTCAGTGTATACGGTCAATCAGTACTGTGTTCAATATGCATCCGGGTTGAAATGTATAAAATAAATCTGCACTGTATTCTGTCTACACACTGGAATCAGTGTATACACTAAATCAGCGCTGTGTTCAGTGTACACCCTGGATTCAATGTATACGCTAAATCAGCACTATGTTCAGTCTACATCCCGGATTCAGTGTCTACAGTCAATCAGTACTGTGTTCAATCTGCATCCCGGATTCAGAGTGTACGCTAAATCAGCACTGTATTCCGACTACAACACGGATTCAGTGAATACACTTAATCAGCACTGTGTTCAGTCCACATCCCAGATTCAGTGTATACAACAAATCAGCGCTGTGTTCAATCTACATCCCGGATTCAGTGTGCACAATAAATCAGCACTATGTTCAGACTGCATCCGGGTTGGTATGTATACACTACATCTGCACTGTATTCAGCCTACACGCCCGATACAGTGTATACACTAAGTCACCACTGTGTTCAGTCTACATCCCGGATTCAGTGTGTACACTAAATCTACACTGTGTTCAGTCTACATCACGGATTCAGTGTATACGCTAAATCTGTACAGTGTTCAGTCGTCATTCTCGATCCAGTGTATACACTAAATCTGCATTGCGTTCAGTCTACATCCCGGATTCAGCGTATATGCTAAATCACCACTGTGTTCAGCCTACAGCCCGGACTCAGTGTATACACTAAATCAGCTCTGTGTTCAGTCTACACCCCGGATTCAGTACATCCACTAACTCAGCACTGTGTTCAGTCTACTTCCCGGATTCATTGTATACAGTCAATCAGCACTGTATTCAGCCTACTTCCTGGATCCAGTGTATACTCTAAATCAGCACTGTGTTCAGTCTACGTCCCGGATTCAGTTTGTACACGAAATCAGCACTGTTCAGTACACATCCCGGATTCAGTGTATACGCTAAATCAGCACACTGTTCAGTCAACAACACGGAGTCATTTTATACACTAAATCGGCACTGTATTCAGTCTAAAACATGGATTCACTATATAAACTTATCAACACTGTGTTCAACCTACATCCCGGACTCAGTGTATACACTAAATCAGGACTGCATTCAGTCGACATCCCAGATTCAGTGTATACGCTAATTTAGCACTGTGTTCAGTTGATATCACAGATTCAGCGTATACGCTAAATCTGTACAGTGTTCAGTCATCATTCTCGATCCAGTGTATTCACTAAATCTACACTGTGTTCAGTCTACATCCCGGATTGAGTGTATACGCTAAATCTGTACAGTGTTCAGTCATCATTTTCGATCCAGTGTATACACTAAATCTACATTGTGTCCAGTCTACATCCCGGATTCAGCGTATACGCTAAATCAAGCACTGTGTTCAATCTGCATTCCGGATTCAGGATATACACTAAATTGGCACTGTGTTCATTTTACATCCCAGATTAAGTGTATAAAGAAAATCAGCACAGTGTTCAGTCTACAGCCAGAACTCAGTGTATACACAAAATCAGCACTGTGTTCCGTCTACATCCCGGATTCAGTGTATACGGTAAATCAGCACTGTGTTCAGTCTACATCCCGGATTCAGTGTATATAGTCACTCAGTACAGTGTTCAGTCTACATCATGGATGCACTTTATACACGAAATCAGCACTGTGTTCAGTCTACACCCCGGATTCAGTGTATACACTAAATCACCACTGTATTCAGTCTACATCACGGATTCAGTGTATACACCAAATCAGCACTGTATTCAGTCGATATCCCAGATTCAGTGTATAAAGTGAATCAGTACTGTGTTCAATCTGCATCCCGGATTCAGTGTGTACGTTAAATCAGCACTATGTTCAGTCTACAACACGGATTCAGTGAATACACATAATCAGCACTGTATTCAGCCTACATTCTGGATTCAGTGTATACACCAAATCAGCACTGTATTCAGTCGATATCCCAGATTCAGTGTATACAGTGAATCAGTACTGTGTTCAATCTGCATCCCGGATTCAGTGTGTACGTTAAATCAGCACTATGTTCAGTCTACAACACGGATTCAGTGAATACACATAATCAGCACTGTATTCAGCCTACATCCTGGATTCAGTGTATACACCAAATCAGCACTGTATTCAGTCGATATCCCAGATTCAGTGCATATAGTCAATCAGTACTGTGTTCAATCAGCATTCCGGATTCAGAGTGCACAATAAATCAGCACTGTGTTCAGTCTACAACACGGATTCAGTGAATACACATAATCACCACTGTCTTCAGTCTACATCCTGGACTCAGTGTATGCACTAAATCAGCACTGTGTTCAGTCTACAACACGGATTCAGTGTGTACACTAAATCAGCACTGTGTTCAGTCTACAACACGGATTCAGTGAATACACTTAATCAGCACTGTATTTAGTCGACATCCCAGATTCAGTGTATACGGTCAATCAGTACTGTGTTCAATATGCATCCGGGTTGAAATGTATAAAATAAATCTGCACTGTATTCTGTCTACACACTGGAATCAGTGTATACACTAAATCAGCGCTGTGTTCAGTGTACACCCTGGATTCAATGTATACGCTAAATCAGCACTATGTTCAGTCTACATCCCGGATTCAGTGTCTACAGTCAATCAGTACTGTGTTCAATCTGCATCCCGGATTCAGAGTGTACGCTAAATCAGCACTGTATTCCGACTACAACACGGATTCAGTGAATACACTTAATCAGCACTGTGTTCAGTCCACATCCCAGATTCAGTGTATACAACAAATCAGCGCTGTGTTCAATCTACATCCCGGATTCAGTGTGCACAATAAATCAGCACTATGTTCAGACTGCATCCGGGTTGGTATGTATACACTACATCTGCACTGTATTCAGCCTACACGCCCGATACAGTGTATACACTAAGTCACCACTGTGTTCAGTCTACATCCCGGATTCAGTGTGTACACTAAATCTACACTGTGTTCAGTCTACATCACGGATTCAGTGTATACGCTAAATCTGTACAGTGTTCAGTCGTCATTCTCGATCCAGTGTATACACTAAATCTGCATTGCGTTCAGTCTACATCCCGGATTCAGCGTATATGCTAAATCACCACTGTGTTCAGCCTACAGCCCGGACTCAGTGTATACACTAAATCAGCTCTGTGTTCAGTCTACACCCCGGATTCAGTACATCCACTAACTCAGCACTGTGTTCAGTCTACTTCCCGGATTCATTGTATACAGTCAATCAGCACTGTATTCAGCCTACTTCCTGGATCCAGTGTATACTCTAAATCAGCACTGTGTTCAGTCTACGTCCCGGATTCAGTTTGTACACGAAATCAGCACTGTTCAGTACACATCCCGGATTCAGTGTATACGCTAAATCAGCACACTGTTCAGTCTACAACACGGAGTCATTTTATACACTAAATCAGCACTGTGTTCAGTCTACATCCCAGATTCAGTGTATACACGAAATCAGCACAGTGTTCAGCCTACAGCCCGGACTCAGTGTATACACGAAATCAGCACTCTGTTCAGTCTGCACCCCGGATTCAGTGTATACACTAAATCAGCACTCTGTTCATTCCACATCCCGGATTCAGTGTATACACTAAATCACCACTGTATTCAGTCTACATCCCGGATTCAGTGTAGACACCAAATCAACACTGTATTCAGTCTACATCCCAGATTCAGTGTGTACACTAAATCAGCACTGTGTTCAGTCTACAACACGGATTCAGTGTGTACACTAAATCAGCACTGTGTTCAGTCTACAACACGGATTCAGTGAATACACTTAATCAGCACTGTATTTAGTCGACATCCCAGATTCAGTGTATACGGTCAATCAGTACTGTGTTCAATCTGCATCCGGGTTGAAATGTATAAAATAAATCTGCACTGTATTCAGTCTACACACTGGAATCAGTGTATACACTAAATCAGCGCTGTGTTCAGTGTACACCCCGGATTTAATGTGTACGCTAAATCAGCACTATGTTCAGTCTACATCCCGGATTCAGTGTATACAGTCAATCAGTACTGTGTTCAATCTGCATCCCGGATTCAGAGTGTATGCTAAATCAGCACTGTATTCCGACTACAACACGGATTCAGTGAATACACTTAATCAGCACTGTGTTCAGTCCACATCCCGGATTCAGTGTATACAACAAATCAGCGCTGTGTTCAATCTACATCCCGGATTCAGTGTGCACAATAAATCAGCACTATGTTCAGACTGCATCCGGGTTGGTATGTATACACTACATCCGCACTGTATTCAGCCTACACGCCCAATACAGTGTATACACTAAGTCACCATTGTGTTCAGTCTACATCCCGGATTCAGTACATCCACTAACTCAGCACTGTGTTCATTTTACATCCTGGATTCAGTGTAAATGCTAAATCAGCACTGTGTTCAGTCTACTTCCCGGATTCATTGTATACAGTCAATCAGCACTGTATTCAGCCTACTTCCTGGATCCAGTGTATACTCTAAATCAGCACTGTGTTCAGTCTACGTCCCGGATTCAGTTTGTACACGAAATCAGCACTGTTCAGTACACATCCCGGATTCAGTGTATACGCTAAATCAGCACACTGTTCAGTCTACAACACGGAGTCATTTTATACACTAAATAGGCACTGTATTCAGTCTAAAACATGGATTCACTGTATAAACTTATCAACACTGTGTTCAACCTACATCCCGGACTCAGTGTATACACTAAATCAGGACTGCATTCAGTCGACATCCCAGATTCAGTGTATACGCTAATTTAGCACTGTGTTCAGTTGATATCACAGATTCAGCGTATACGCTAAATCTGTACAGTGTTCAGTCATCATTCTCGATCCAGTGTATTCACTAAATCTACACTGTGTTCAGTCTACATCCCGGATTGAGTGTATACGCTAAATCTGTACAGTGTTCAGTCATCATTTTCGATCCAGTGTATACACTAAATCTACATTGTGTTCAGTCTACATCCCGGATTCAGCGTATACGCTAAATCAAGCACTGTGTTCAATCTGCATTCCGGATTCAGGATATACACTAAATTGGCACTGTGTTCATTTTACATCCCAGATTAAGCGTATAAAGAAAATCAGCACAGTGTTCAGTCTACAGCCAGAACTCAGTGTATACACAAAATCAGCACTGTGTTCCGTCTACATCCCGGATTCAGTGTATACGGTAAATCAGCACTGTGTTCAGTCTACATCCCGGATTCAGTGTATATAGTCACTCAGTACAGTGTTCAGTCTACATCATGGATGCACTTTATACACGAAATCAGCACTGTGTTCAGTCTACACCCCGGATTCAGTGTATACACTAAATCACCACTGTATTCAGTCTACATCCCGGATTCAGTGTATACACCAAATCAGCACTGTATTCAGTCGATATCCCAGATTCAGTGTATACAGTGAATCAGTACTGTGTTCAATCTGCATCCCGGATTCAGTGTGTACGTTAAATCAACACTATGTTCAGTCCACAACACGGATTCAGTGAATACACATAATCAGCACTGTATTCAGCCTACATCCTGGATTCAGTGTATACACCAAATCAGCACTGTATTCAGTCGATATCCCAGATTCAGTGTATACAGTGAATCAGTACTGTGTTCAATCTGCATCCCGGATTCAGTGTGTACGTTAAATCAGCACTATGTTCAGTCTACAACACGGATTCAGTGAATACACATAATCAGCACTGTATTCAGCCTACATCCTGGATTCAATGTATACACCAAATCAGCACTGTATTCAGTCGATATCCCAGATTCAGTGTATACAGTGAATCAGTACTGTGTTCAATCTGCATCCCAGATCCAGTGTGTACGTTAAATCAGCACTATGTTCAGTCTACAACACGGATTCAGTGAATACACTTAATCAGCACTGTATTCAGCCTACATCCTGGATTCAGTGTATACACTAAATCAGCACTGTATTCAGTCGACATCCCAAATTCAGTGCATATAGTCAATCAGTACTGTGTTCAATCAGCATTCCGGATTCAGAGTGCACAATAAATCAGCACTGTGTCCAGTCTACAACACGGATTCAGTGAATACACATAATCACCACTATCTTCAGTCTACATCCTGGACTCAGTGTATGCACTAAATCAGCACTGTGTTCAGCAAACATCCCAGATTCAGTGTAGACACCAAATCAGCACTGTATTCAGTCTACATCCCAGATTCAGTGTGTACACTAAATCAGCACTGTGTTCAGTCTACAACACGGATTCAGTGTGTACACTAAATCAGCACTGTGTTCAGTCTACAACACGGATTCAGTGAATACACTTAATCAGCACTGTATTTAGTCGACATCCCAGATTCAGTGTATACGGTCAATCAGTACTGTGTTCAATCTGCATCCGGGTTGAAATGTATAAAATAAATCTGCACTGTATTCTGTGTATACACTGGAATCAGTGTATACACTAAATCAGCGCTGTGTTCAGTGTACACCCTGGATTCAATGTATACGCTAAATCAGCACTATGTTCAGTCTACATCCCGGATTCAGTGTATACAGTCAATCAGTACTGTGTTCAATCTGCATCGCGGATTCAGTGTGTACGCTAAATCAGCACTGTATTCCGACTACAACACGGATTCAGTGAATACACTTAATCAGCACTGTGTTCAGTCTACATCCCGGATTCAGTGTATACAACAAATCAGCGCTGTGTTCAATCTACATCCCGGATTCAGTGTGTACAATAAATCAGCACTATGTTCAGACTGCATCCGGGTTGGTATGTATACACTACATCCGCACTGTATTCAGCCTACACGCCCGATACAGTGTATACACTAAGTCACCACTGTGTTCAGTCTACATCCCGGATTCAGTGTATACACTAAATCAGCACTGTGTTCAGTCTACATCCCAGATTCAGTGTATACACGAAATCAGCACTGTGTTCAGTCTACACCCCGGATTCAGTGTATACACTAAATCCGCACTCTGTTCATTCCACATCCCGGATTCAGTATATACACTAAATCACCACTGTATTCAGTCTACATCCCGGATTCAGTATATACACCAAATCAGCACTGTATTCAGTCGATATCCCGGATTCAGTGTAGACACCAAATCAACACTGTATTCAGTCTACATCCCAGATTCAGTGTGTACACTAAATCAGCACTGTGTTCAGTCTACAACACGGATTCAGTGTGTACACTAAATCAGCACTGTGTTCAGTCTACAACACGGATTCAGTGAATACACTTAATCAGCACTGTATTTAGTCGACATCCCAGATTCAGTGTATACGGTCAATCAGTACTGTGTTCAATCTGCATCCGGGTTGAAATGTATAAAATAAATCTGCACTGTATTCAGTCTACACACTGGAATCAGTGTATAGACTAAATCAGCGCTGTGTTCAGTGTACACCCCGGATTCAATGTGTACGCTAAATCAGCACTATGTTCAGTCTACATCCCGGATTCAGTGTATACAGTCAATCAGTACTGTGTTCAATCTGCATCCCGGATTCAGAGTGTACGCTAAATCAGCACTGTATTCCGACTACAACACGGATTCAGTGAATACACTTAATCAGCACTGTGTTCAGTCCACATCCCGGATTCAGTGTATACAACAAATCAGCGCTGTGTTCAATCTACATCCCGGATTCAGTGTGCACAATAAATCAGCACTATGTTCAGACTGCATCCGGGTTGGTATGTATACACTACATCCGCACTGTATTCAGCCTACACGCCCGATACAGTGTATACACTAAGTCACCACTGTGTTCAGTCTACATCCCGGATTCAGTGTGTACACTAAATCTACACTGTGTTCAGTCTACATCACGGATTCAGCGTATACGCTAAATCTGTACAGTGTTCAGTCGTCATTCTCGATCTAGTGTATACACTAAATCTGCATTGCGTTCAGTCTACATCCCGGATTCAGCGTATATGCTAAATCACCACTGTGTTCAGCCTACAGCCCGGACTCAGTGTATACACTAAATCAGCTCTGTGTTAAGTCTACACCCCGGATTCAGTACATCCACTAACTCAGCACTGTGTTCATTTTACATCCTGGATTCAGTGTAAACGCTAAATCAGCACTGTGTTCAGTCTACTTCCCGGATTCATTGTATACAGTCAATCAGCACTGTATTCAGCCTACTTCCTGGATCCAGTGTATACTCTAAATCAGCACTGTGTTCAGTCTACGTCCCGGATTCAGTTTGTACATGAAATCAGCACTGTTCAGTACACATCCCGGATTCAGTGTATACGCTAAATCAGCACACTGTTCAGTCTACAACACGGAGTCATTTTATACACTAAATAGGCACTGTATTCAGTCTAAAACATGGATTCACTGTATAAACTTATCAACACTGTGTTCAACCTACATCCCGGACTCAGTGTATACACTAAATCAGGACTGCATTCAGTCGACATCCCAGATTCAGTGTATACGCTAATTTAGCACTGTGTTCAGTTGATATCACAGATTCAGCGTATACGCTAAATCTGTACAGTGTTCAGTCATCATTCTCGATCCAGTGTATTCACTAAATCTACACTGTGTTCAGTCTACATCCCGGATTGAGTGTATACGCTAAATCTGTACAGTGTTCAGTCATCATTTTCGATCCAGTGTATACACTAAATCTACATTGTGTTCAGTCTACATCCCGGATTCAGCGTATACGCTAAATCAAGCACTGTGTTCAATCTGAATTCCGGATTCAGGATATACACTAAATTGGCACTGTGTTCATTTTACATCCCAGATTAAGTGTATAAAGAAAATCAGCACAGTGTTCAGTCTACAGCCAGAACTCAGTGTATACACAAAATCAGCACTGTGTTCCGTCTACATCCCGGATTCAGTGTATACGGTAAATCAGCACTGTGTTCAGTCTACATCCCGGATTCAGTGTATATAGTCACTCAGTACAGTGTTCAGTCTACATCATGGATGCACTGTATACACGAAATCAGCACTGTGTTCAGTCTACACCCCGGATTCAGTGTATACACTAAATCAGCACTCTGTTCATTCCACATCCCGGATTCAGTGTATACACTAAATCACCACTGTATTCAGTCTACATCCCGGATTCAGTGTATACACCAAATCAGCACTGTATTCAGTCGATATCCCAGATTCAGTGTATAAAGTGAATCAGTACTGTGTTCAATCTGCATCCCGGATTCAGTGTGTACGTTAAATCAGCACTATGTTCAGTCTACAACACGGATTCAGTGAATACACATAATCAGCACTGTATTCAGCCTACATCCTGGATTCAGTGTATACACCAAATCAGCACTGTATTCAGTCGATATCCCAGATTCAGTGTATACAGTGCATCAGTACTGTGTTCAATCTGCATCCCGGATTCAGTGTGTACGTTAAATCAGCACTATGTTCAGTCTACAACACGGATTCAGTGAATACACATAATCAGCACTGTATTCAGCCTACATCCTGGATTCAGTGTATACACCAAATCAGCACTGTATTCAGTCGATATCCCAGATTCAGTGTATACAGTGAATCAGTACTGTGTTCAATCTGCATCCCAGATCCAGTGTGTACGTTAAATCAGCACTATGTTCAGTCTACAACACGGATTCAGTGAATACACTTAATCAGCACTGTATTCAGCCTACATCCTGGATTCAGTGTATACACTAAATCAGCACTGTATTCAGTCGACATCCCAAATTCAGTGCATATAGTCAATCAGTACTGTGTTCAATCAGCATTCCGGATTCAGAGTGCACAATAAATCAGCACTGTGTCCAGTCTACAACACGGATTCAGTGAATACACATAATCACCACTGTCTTCATTCTACATCCTGGACTCAGTGTATGCACTAAATCAGCACTGTGTTCAGTCAACATCCCAGATTCAGTGTAGACACCAAATCAGCACTGTATTCAGTCTACATCCCAGATTCAGTGTGTACACTAAATCAGCACTGTGTTCAGTCTACAACACGGATTCAGTGTGTACAACAAATCAGTGCTGTGTTCAATCTACATCCCGGATTCAGTGTGTACAATAAATCAGCACTATGTTCAGACTGCATCCGGGTTGGTATGTATACACTACATCCGCACTGTATTCAGCCTACACGCCCGATACAGTGTATACACTAAGTCACCACTGTGTTCAGTCTACATCCCGGATTCAGTGTATACACTAAATCAGCACTGTGTTCAGTCTACATCCCAGATTCAGTGTATACACGAAATCAGCACAGTGTTCAGCCTACAGCCCGGACTCAGTGTATACACGAAATCAGCACTGTGTTCAGTCTACACCCCGGATTCAGTGTATACACTAAATCAGCACTCTGTTCATTCCACATCCCGGATTCAGTGTGTACACTAAATCAGCACTGTGTTCAGTCTACAACACGGATTCAGTGAATACACTTAATCAGCACTGTATTTAGTCGACATCCCAGATTCAGTGTATACGGTCAATCAGTACTGTGTTCAATCTGCATCCGGGTTGAAATGTATAAAATAAATCTGCACTGTATTCTGTCTACACACTGGAATCAGTGTATAGACTAAATCAGCGCTGTGTTCAGGGTACACCCCGGATTCAATGTGTACGCTAAATCAGCACTATGTTCAGTCTACATCCCAGATTCAGTGTATACAGTCAATCAGTACTGTGTTCAATCTGCATCCCGGATTCAGAGTGTACGCTAAATCAGCACTGTATTCCGACTACAACACGGATTCAGTGAATACACTTAATCAGCACTGTGTTCAGTCCACATCCCGGATTCAGTGTATACAACAAATCAGCGCTGTGTTCAATCTACATCCCGGATTCAGTGTGCACAATAAATCAGCACTATGTTCAGACTGCATCCGGGTTGGTATGTATACACTACATCCGCACTGTATTCAGCCTACACGCCCGATACAGTGTATACACTAAGTCACCACTGTGTTCAGTCTACATCCCGGATTCAGTGTGTACACTAAATCTACACTGTGTTCAGTCTACATCACGGATTCAGCGTATACGCTAAATCTGTACAGTGTTCAGTCGTCATTCTCGATCTAGTGTATACACTAAATCTGCATTGCGTTCAGTCTACATCCCGGATTCAGCGTATATGCTAAATCACCACTGTGTTCAGCCTACAGCCCGGACTCAGTGTATACACTAAATCAGCTCTGTGTTAAGTCTACACCCCGGATTCAGTACATCCACTAACTCAGCACTGTGTTCATTTTACATCCTGGATTCAGTGTAAACGCTAAATCAGCACTGTGTTCAGTCTACTTCCCGGATTCATTGTATACAGTCAATCAGCACTGTATTCAGCCTACTTCCTGGATCCAGTGTATACTCTAAATCAGCACTGTGTTCAGTCTACGTCCCGGATTCAGTTTGTACATGAAATCAGCACTGTTCAGTACACATCCCGGATTCAGTGTATACGCTAAATCAGCACACTGTTCAGTCGACAACACGGAGTCATTTTATACACTAAATAGGCACTGTATTCAGTCTAAAACATGGATTCACTGTATAAACTTATCAACACTGTGTTCAACCTACATCCCGGACTCAGTGTATACACTAAATCAGGACTGCATTCAGTCGACATCCCAGATTCAGTGTATACGCTAATTTAGCACTGTGTTCAGTTGACATCACAGATTCAGCGTATACGCTAAATCTGTACAGTGTTCAGTCATCATTCTCGATCCAGTGTATTCACTAAATCTACACTGTGTTCAGTCTACATCCCGGATTGAGTGTATACGCTAAATCTGTACAGTGTTCAGTCATCATTTTCGATCCAGTGTATACACTAAATCTACATTGTGTTCAGTCTACATCCCGGATTCAGCGTATACGCTAAATCAAGCACTGTGTTCAATCTGAATTCCGGATTCAGGATATACACTAAATTGGCACTGTGTTCATTTTACATCCCAGATTAAGTGTATAAAGAAAATCAGCACAGTGTTCAGTCTACAGCCAGAACTCAGTGTATACACAAAATCAGCACTGTGTTCCGTCTACATCCCGGATTCAGTGTATACGGTAAATCAGCACTGTGTTCAGTCTACATCCCGGATTCAGTGTATATAGTCACTCAGTACAGTGTTCAGTCTACATCATGGATGCACTGTATACACGAAATCAGCACTGTGTTCAGTCTACACCCCGGATTCAGTGTATACACTAAATCAGCACTCTGTTCATTCCACATCCCGGATTCAGTGTATACACTAAATCACCACTGTATTCAGTCTACATCCCGGATTCAGTGTATACACCAAATCAGCACTGTATTCAGTCGATATCCCAGATTCAGTGTATAAAGTGAATCAGTACTGTGTTCAATCTGCATCCCGGATTCAGTGTGTACGTTAAATCAGCACTATGTTCAGTCTACAACACGGATTCAGTGAATACACATAATCAGCACTGTATTCAGCCTACATCCTGGATTCAGTGTATACACCAAATCAGCACTGTATTCAGTCGATATCCCAGATTCAGTGTATACAGTGCATCAGTACTGTGTTCAATCTGCATCCCGGATTCAGTGTGTACGTTAAATCAGCACTATGTTCAGTCTACAACACGGATTCAGTGAATACACATAATCAGCACTGTATTCAGCCTACATCCTGGATTCAGTGTATACACCAAATCAGCACTGTATTCAGTCGATATCCCAGATTCAGTGTATACAGTGAATCAGTACTGTGTTCAATCTGCATCCCAGATCCAGTGTGTACGTTAAATCAGCACTATGTTCAGTCTACAACACGGATTCAGTGAATACACTTAATCAGCACTGTATTCAGCCTACATCCTGGATTCAGTGTATACACTAAATCAGCACTGTATTCAGTCGACATCCCAAATTCAGTGCATATAGTCAATCAGTACTGTGTTCAATCAGCATTCCGGATTCAGAGTGCACAATAAATCAGCACTGTGTCCAGTCTACAACACGGATTCAGTGAATACACATAATCACCACTGTCTTCATTCTACATCCTGGACTCAGTGTATGCACTAAATCAGCACTGTGTTCAGTCAACATCCCAGATTCAGTGTAGACACCAAATCAGCACTGTATTCAGTCTACATCCCAGATTCAGTGTGTACACTAAATCAGCACTGTGTTCAGTCTACAACACGGATTCAGTGTGTACAACAAATCAGTGCTGTGTTCAATCTACATCCCGGATTCAGTGTGTACAATAAATCAGCACTATGTTCAGACTGCATCCGGGTTGGTATGTATACACTACATCCGCACTGTATTCAGCCTACACGCCCGATACAGTGTATACACTAAGTCACCACTGTGTTCAGTCTACATCCCGGATTCAGTGTATACACTAAATCAGCACTGTGTTCAGTCTACATCCCAGATTCAGTGTATACACGAAATCAGCACAGTGTTCAGCCTACAGCCCGGACTCAGTGTATACACGAAATCAGCACTGTGTTCAGTCTACACCCCGGATTCAGTGTATACACTAAATCAGCACTCTGTTCATTCCACATCCCGGATTCAGTGTGTACACTAAATCAGCACTGTGTTCAGTCTACAACACGGATTCAGTGAATACACTTAATCAGCACTGTATTTAGTCGACATCCCAGATTCAGTGTATACGGTCAATCAGTACTGTGTTCAATCTGCAACCGGGTTGAAATGTATAAAATAAATCTGCACTGTATTCTGTCTACACACTGGAATCAGTGTATACACTAAATCAGCTCTGTGTTCAGTGTACACCCTGGATTCAATGTATACGCTAAATCAGCACTATGTTCAGTCTACATCCCAGATTCAGTGTATACAGTCAATCAGTACTGTGTTCAATCTGCATCCCGGATTCAGAGTGTACGCTAAATCAGCACTGTATTCCGACTACAACACGGATTCAGTGAATACACTTAATCAGCACTGTGTTCAGTCCACATCCCAGATTCAGTGTATACAACAAATCAGCGCTGTGTTCAATCTACATCCCGGATTCAGTGTGCACAATAAATCAGCACTATGTTCAGACTGCATCCGGGTTGGTATGTATACACTACATCTGCACTGTATTCAGCCTACACGCCCGATACAGTGTATACACTAAGTCACCACTGTGTTCAGTCTACATCCCGGATTCAGTGTGTACACTAAATCTACACTGTGTTCAGTCTACATCACGGATTCAGCGTATACGCTAAATCTGTACAGTGTTCAGTCGTCATTCTCGATCCAGTGTATACACTAAATCTGCATTGCGTTCAGTCTACATCCCGGATTCAGCGTATATGCTAAATCACCACTGTGTTCAGCCTACAGCCCGGACTCAGTGTATACACTAAATCAGCTCTGTGTTCAGTCTACACCCCGGATTCAGTACATCCACTAACTCAGCACTGTGTTCAGTCTACTTCCCGGATTCATTGTATACAGTCAATCAGCACTGTATTCAGCCTACTTCCTGGATCCAGTGTATACTCTAAATCAGCACTGTGTTCAGTCTACGTCCCGGATTCAGTTTGTACACGAAATCAGCACTGTTCAGTACACATCCCGGATTCAGTGTATACGCTAAATCAGCACACTGTTCAGTCTACAACACGGAGTCATTTTATACACTAAATAGGCACTGTATTCAGTCTAAAACATGGATTCACTGTATAAACTTATCAACACTGTGTTCAACCTACATCCCGGACTCAGTGTATACACTAAATCAGGACTGCATTCAGTCGACATCCCAGATTCAGTGTATACGCTAATTTAGCACTGTGTTCAGTTGATATCACAGATTCAGCGTATACGCTAAATCTGTACAGTGTTCAGTCATCATTCTCGATCCAGTGTATTCACTAAATCTACACTGTGTTCAGTCTACATCCCGGATTGAGTGTATACGCTAAATCTGTACAGTGTTCAGTCATCATTTTCGATCCAGTGTATACACTAAATCTACATTGTGTTCAGTCTACATCCCGGATTCAGCGTATACGCTAAATCAAGCACTGTGTTCAATCTGCATTCCGGATTCAGGATATACACTAAATTGGCACTGTGTTCATTTTACATCCCAGATTAAGTGTATAAAGAAAATCAGCACAGTGTTCAGTCTACAGCCAGAACTCAGTGTATACACAAAATCAGCACTGTGTTCGGTCTACATCCCGGATTCAGTGTATACGGTAAATCAGCACTGTGTTCAGTCTACATCCCGGATTCAGTGTATATAGTCACTCAGTACAGTGTTCAGTCTACATCATGGATGCACTTTATACACGAAATCAGCACTGTGTTCAGTCTACACCCCGGATTCAGTGTATACACTAAATCACCACTGTATTCAGTCTACATCACGGATTCAGTGTATACACCAAATCAGCACTGTATTCAGTCGATATCCCAGATTCAGTGTATAAAGTGAATCAGTACTGTGTTCAATCTGCATCCCGGATTCAGTGTGTACGTTAAATCAGCACTATGTTCAGTCTACAACACGGATTCAGTGAATACACATAATCAGCACTGTATTCAGCCTACATTCTGGATTCAGTGTATACACCAAATCAGCACTGTATTCAGTCGATATCCCAGATTCAGTGTATACAGTGAATCAGTACTGTGTTCAATCTGCATCCCGGATTCAGTGTGTACGTTAAATCAGCACTATGTTCAGTCTACAACACGGATTCAGTGAATACACATAATCAGCACTGTATTCAGCCTACATCCTGGATTCAGTGTATACACCAAATCAGCACTGTATTCAGTCGATATCCCAGATTCAGTGCATATAGTCAATCAGTACTGTGTTCAATCAGCATTCCGGATTCAGAGTGCACAATAAATCAGCACTGTGTTCAGTCTACAACACGGATTCAGTGAATACACATAATCACCACTGTCTTCAGTCTACATCCTGGACTCAGTGTATGCACTAAATCAGCACTGTGTTCAGTCTACAACACGGATTCAGTGTGTACACTAAATCAGCACTGTGTTCAGTCTACAACACGGATTCAGTGAATACACTTAATCAGCACTGTATTTAGTCGACATCCCAGATTCAGTGTATACGGTCAATCAGTACTGTGTTCAATATGCATCCGGGTTGAAATGTATAAAATAAATCTGCACTGTATTCTGTCTACACACTGGAATCAGTGTATACACTAAATCAGCGCTGTGTTCAGTGTACACCCTGGATTCAATGTATACGCTAAATCAGCACTATGTTCAGTCTACATCCCGGATTCAGTGTCTACAGTCAATCAGTACTGTGTTCAATCTGCATCCCGGATTCAGAGTGTACGCTAAATCAGCACTGTATTCCGACTACAACACGGATTCAGTGAATACACTTAATCAGCACTGTGTTCAGTCCACATCCCAGATTCAGTGTATACAACAAATCAGCGCTGTGTTCAATCTACATCCCGGATTCAGTGTGCACAATAAATCAGCACTATGTTCAGACTGCATCCGGGTTGGTATGTATACACTACATCCGCACTGTATTCAGCCTACACGCCCGATACAGTGTATACACTAAGTCACCACTGTGTTCAGTCTACATCCTGGATTCAGTGTGTACACTAAATCTACACTGTGTTCAGTCTACATCACGGATTCAGCGTATACGCTAAATCTGTACAGTGTTCAGTCGTCATTCTCGATCCAGTGTATACACTAAATCTGCATTGCGTTCAGTCTACATCCCGGATTCAGCGTATATGCTAAATCACCACTGTGTTCAGCCTACAGCCCGGACTCAGTGTATACACTAAATCAGCTCTGTGTTCAGTCTACACCCCGGATTCAGTACATCCACTAACTCAGCACTGTGTTCATTTTACATCCTGGATTCAGTGTAAACGCTAAATCAGCACTGTGTTCAGTCTACTTCCCGGATTCATTGTATACAGTCAATCAGCACTGTATTCAGCCTACTTCCTGGATCCAGTGTATACTCTAAATCAGCACTGTGTTCAGTCTACGTCCCGGATTCAGTTTGTACATGAAATCAGCACTGTTCAGTACACATCCCGGATTCAGTGTATACGCTAAATCAGCACACTGTTCAGTCTACAACACGGAGTCATTTTATACACTAAATAGGCACTGTATTCAGTCTAAAACATGGATTCACTGTATAAACTTATCAACACTGTGTTCAACCTACATCCCGGACTCAGTGTATACACTAAATCAGGACTGCATTCAGTCGACATCCCAGATTCAGTGTATACGCTAATTTAGCACTGTGTTCAGTTGATATCACAGATTCAGCGTATACGCTAAATCTGTACAGTGTTCAGTCATCATTCTCGATCCAGTGTATTCACTAAATCTACACTGTGTTCAGTCTACATACCGGATTGAGTGTATACGCTAAATCTGTACAGTGTTCAGTCATCATTTTCGATCCAGTGTATACACTAAATCTACATTGTGTTCAGTCTACATCCCGGATTCAGCGTATACGCTAAATCAAGCACTGTGTTCAATCTGAATTCCGGATTCAGGATATACACTAAATTGGCACTGTGTTCATTTTACATCCCAGATTAAGTGTATAAAGAAAATCAGCACAGTGTTCAGTCTACAGCCAGAACTCAGTGTATACACAAAATCAGCACTGTGTTCGGTCTACATCCCGGATTCAGTGTATACGGTAAATCAGCACTGTGTTCAGTCTACATCCCGGATTCAGTGTATATAGTCACTCAGTACAGTGTTCAGTCTACATCATGGATGCACTGTATACACGAAATCAGCACTGTGTTCAGTCTACACCCCGGATTCAATGTATACACTAAATCAGCACTCTGTTCATTCCACATCCCGGATTCAGTGTATACACTAAATCACCACTGTATTCAGTCTACATCCCGGATTCAGTGTATACACCAAATCAGCACTGTATTCAGTCGATATCCCAGATTCAGTGTATAAAGTGAATCAGTACTGTGTTCAATCTGCATCCCGGATTCAGTGTGTACGTTAAATCAGCACTATGTTCAGTCTACAACACGGATTCAGTGAATACACATAATCAGCACTGTATTCAGCCTACATCCTGGATTCAGTGTATACACCAAATCAGCACTGTATTCAGTCGATATCCCAGATTCAGTGTATACAGTGAATCAGTACTGTGTTCAATCTGCATCCCGGATTCAGTGTGTACGTTAAATCAGCACTATGTTCAGTCTACAACACGGATTCAGTGAATACACATAATCAGCACTGTATTCAGCCTACATCCTGGATTCAGTGTATACACCAAATCAGCACTGTATTCAGTCGATATCCCAGATTCAGTGTATACAGTGAATCAGTACTGTGTTCAATCTGCATCCCAGATCCAGTATGTACGTTAAATCAGCACTATGTTCAGTCTACAACACGGATTCAGTGAATACACTTAATCAGCACTGTATTCAGCCTACATCCTGGATTCAGTGTATACACTAAATCAGCACTGTATTCAGTCGACATCCCAAATTCAGTGCATATAGTCAATCAGTACTGTGTTCAATCAGCATTCCGGATTCAGAGTGCACAATAAATCAGCACTGTGTCCAGTCTACAACACGGATTCAGTGAATACACATAATCACCACTGTCTTCATTCTACATACTGGACTCAGTGTATGCACTAAATCAGCACTGTGTTCAGCAAACATCCCAGATTCAGTGTAGACACCAAATCAGCACTGTATTCAGTCTACATCCCAGATTCAGTGTGTACACTAAATCAGCACTGTGTTCAGTCTACAACACGGATTCAGTGTGTACACTAAATCAGCACTGTGTTCAGTCTACAACACGGATTCAGTGAATACACTTAATCAGCACTGTATTTAGTCGACATCCCAGATTCAGTGTATACGGTCAATCAGTACTGTGTTCAATCTGCATCCGGGTTGAAATGTATAAAATAAATCTGCACTGTATTCTGTCTACACACTGGAATCAGTGTATACACTAAATCAGCACTATGTTCAGTCTACATCCCAGATTCAGTGTATACAGTCAATCAGTACTGTGTTCAATCTGCATCCCGGATTCAGAGTGTACGCTAAATCAGCACTGTATTCCGACTACAACACGGATTCAGTGAATACACTTAATCAGCACTGTGTTCAGTCCACATCCCAGATTCAGTGTATACAACAAATCAGCGCTGTGTTCAATCTACATCCCGGATTCAGTGTGCACAATAAATCAGCACTATGTTCAGACTGCATCCGGGTTGGTATGTATACACTACATCTGCACTGTATTCAGCCTACACGCCCGATACAGTGTATACACTAAGTCACCACTGTGTTCAGTCTACATCCCGGATTCAGTGTGTACACTAAATCTACACTGTGTTCAGTCTACATCACGGATTCAGTGTATACGCTAAATCTGTACAGTGTTCAGTCGTCATTCTCGATCCAGTGTATACACTAAATCTGCATTGCGTTCAGTCTACATCCCGGATTCAGCGTATATGCTAAATCACCACTGTGTTCAGCCTACAGCCCGGACTCAGTGTATACACTAAATCAGCTCTGTGTTCAGTCTACACCCCGGATTCAGTACATCCACTAACTCAGCACTGTGTTCAGTCTACTTCCCGGATTCATTGTATACAGTCAATCAGCACTGTATTCAGCCTACTTCCTGGATCCAGTGTATACTCTAAATCAGCACTGTGTTCAGTCTACGTCCCGGATTCAGTTTGTACACGAAATCAGCACTGTTCAGTACACATCCCGGATTCAGTGTATACGCTAAATCAGCACACTGTTCAGTCTACAACACGGAGTCATTTTATACACTAAATAGGCACTGTATTCAGTCTAAAACATGGATTCACTGTATAAACTTATCAACACTGTGTTCAACCTACATCCCGGACTCAGTGTATACACTAAATCAGGACTGCATTCAGTCGACATCCCAGATTCAGTGTATACGCTAATTTAGCACTGTGTTCAGTTGATATCACAGATTCAGCGTATACGCTAAATCTGTACAGTGTTCAGTCATCATTCTCGATCCAGTGTATTCACTAAATCTACACTGTGTTCAGTCTACATCCCGGATTGAGTGTATACACTAAATCTGTACAGTGTTCAGTCATCATTTTCGATCCAGTGTATACACTAAATCTACATTGTGTCCAGTCTACATCCCGGATTCAGCGTATACGCTAAATCAAGCACTGTGTTCAATCTGCATTCCGGATTCAGGATATACACTAAATTGGCACTGTGTTCATTTTACATCCCAGATTAAGTGTATAAAGAAAATCAGCACAGTGTTCAGTCTACAGCCAGAACTCAGTGTATACACAAAATCAGCACTGTGTTCCGTCTACATCCCGGATTCAGTGTATACGGTAAATCAGCACTGTGTTCAGTCTACATCCCGGATTCAGTGTATATAGTCACTCAGTACAGTGTTCAGTCTACATCATGGATGCACTTTATACACGAAATCAGCACTGTGTTCAGTCTACACCCCGGATTCAGTGTATACACTAAATCACCACTGTATTCAGTCTACATCACGGATTCAGTGTATACACCAAATCAGCACTGTATTCAGTCGATATCCCAGATTCAGTGTATAAAGTGAATCAGTACTGTGTTCAATCTGCATCCCGGATTCAGTGTGTACGTTAAATCAGCACTATGTTCAGTCTACAACACGGATTCAGTGAATACACATAATCAGCACTGTATTCAGCCTACATTCTGGATTCAGTGTATACACCAAATCAGCACTGTATTCAGTCGATATCCCAGATTCAGTGTATACAGTGAATCAGTACTGTGTTCAATCTGCATCCCGGATTCAGTGTGTACGTTAAATCAGCACTATGTTCAGTCTACAACACGGATTCAGTGAATACACATAATCAGCACTGTATTCAGCCTACATCCTGGATTCAGTGTATACACCAAATCAGCACTGTATTCAGTCGATATCCCAGATTCAGTGCATATAGTCAATCAGTACTGTGTTCAATCAGCATTCCGGATTCAGAGTGCACAATAAATCAGCACTGTGTTCAGTCTACAACACGGATTCAGTGAATACACATAATCACCACTGTCTTCAGTCTACATCCTGGACTCAGTGTATGCACTAAATCAGCACTGTGTTCAGTCTACAACACGGATTCAGTGTGTACACTAAATCAGCACTGTGTTCAGTCTACAACACGGATTCAGTGAATACACTTAATCAGCACTGTATTTAGTCGACATCCCAGATTCAGTGTATACGGTCAATCAGTACTGTGTTCAATATGCATCCGGGTTGAAATGTATAAAATAAATCTGCACTGTATTCTGTCTACACACTGGAATCAGTGTATACACTAAATCAGCGCTGTGTTCAGTGTACACCCTGGATTCAATGTATACGCTAAATCAGCACTATGTTCAGTCTACATCCCGGATTCAGTGTCTACAGTCAATCAGTACTGTGTTCAATCTGCATCCCGGATTCAGAGTGTACGCTAAATCAGCACTGTATTCCGACTACAACACGGATTCAGTGAATACACTTAATCAGCACTGTGTTCAGTCCACATCCCAGATTCAGTGTATACAACAAATCAGCGCTGTGTTCAATCTACATCCCGGATTCAGTGTGCACAATAAATCAGCACTATGTTCAGACTGCATCCGGGTTGGTATGTATACACTACATCCGCACTGTATTCAGCCTACACGCCCGATACAGTGTATACACTAAGTCACCACTGTGTTCAGTCTACATCCCGGATTCAGTGTGTACACTAAATCTACACTGTGTTCAGTCTACATCACGGATTCAGCGTATACGCTAAATCTGTACAGTGTTCAGTCGTCATTCTCGATCCAGTGTATACACTAAATCTGCATTGCGTTCAGTCTACATCCCGGATTCAGCGTATATGCTAAATCACCACTGTGTTCAGCCTACAGCCCGGACTCAGTGTATACACTAAATCAGCTCTGTGTTCAGTCTACACCCCGGATTCAGTACATCCACTAACTCAGCACTGTGTTCATTTTACATCCTGGATTCAGTGTAAACGCTAAATCAGCACTGTGTTCAGTCTACTTCCCGGATTCATTGTATACAGTCAATCAGCACTGTATTCAGCCTACTTCCTGGATCCAGTGTATACTCTAAATCAGCACTGTGTTCAGTTTACGTCCCGGATTCAGTTTGTACACGAAATCAGCACTGTTCAGTACACATCCCGGATTCAGTGTATACGCTAAATCAGCACACTGTTCAGTCTACAACACGGAGTCATTTTATACACTAAATAGGCACTGTATTCAGTCTAAAACATGGATTCACTGTATAAACTTATCAACACTGTGTTCAACCTACATCCCGGACTCAGTGTATACACTAAATCAGGACTGCATTCAGTCGACATCCCAGATTCAGTGTATATGCTAATTTAGCACTGTGTTCAGTTGATATCACAGATTCAGCGTATACGCTAAATCTGTACAGTGTTCAGTCATCATTTTCGATCCAGTGTATACACTAAATCTACATTGTGTTCAGTCTACATCCCGGATTCAGCGTATACGCTAAATCAAGCACTGTGTTCAATCTGCATTCCGGATTCAGGATATACACTAAATTGGCACTGTGTTCATTTTACATCCCAGATTAAGTGTATAAAGAAAATCAGCACAGTGTTCAGTCTACAGCCAGAACTCAGTGTATACACAAAATCAGCACTGTGTTCCGTCTACATCCCGGATTCAGTGTATACGGTAAATCAGCACTGTGTTCAGTCTACATCCCGGATTCAGTGTATATAGTCACTCAGTACTGTGTTCAGTCTACATCATGGATGCACTGTATACACGAAATCAGCACTGTGTTCAGTCTACACCCCGGATTCAGTGTATACACTAAATCAGCACTCTGTTCATTCCACATCCCGGATTCAGTGTATACACTAAATCACCACTGTATTCAGTCTACATCCCGGATTCAGTGTATACACCAAATCAGCACTGTATTCAGTCGATATCCCAGATTCAGTGTATACAGTGAATCAGTACTGTGTTCAATCTGCATCCCGGATTCAGTGTGTACGTTAAATCAGCACTATGTTCAGTCTACACCCCGGATTCAGTGTATACACTAAATCAGCACTCTGTTCATTCCACATCCCGGATTCAGTGTATATACTAAATCACCACTGTATTCAGTCTACATCCCGGATTCAGTGTATACACCAAATCAGCACTGTATTCAGTCGATATCCCAGATTCAGTGTATACAGTGAATCAGTACTGTGTTCAATCTGCATCCCGGATTCAGTGTGTACGTTAAATCAGCACTATGTTCAGTCTACAACATGGATTCAGTGTGTACACTAAATCAGCACTGTGTTCAGTGTACAACACGGATTCAGTGAATACACTTAATCAGCACTGTATTTAGTCGACATCCAAGATTCAGTGTATACGGTCAATCAGTACTGTGTTCAATCTGCATCCGGGTTGAAATGTATAAAATAAATCTGCACTGTATTCTGTCTACACACTGGAATCAGTGTATACACTAAAACAGCGCTGTGTTCAGTGTACACCCTGGATCCAGTGTATACTCTAAATCAGCACTGTGTTCAGTCTACGTCCCGGATTCAGTTTGTACACGAAATCAGCACTGTTCAGTACACATCCCGGATTCAGTGTATACGCTAAATCAGCACACTGTTCAGTCTACAACACGGAGTCATTTTATACACTAAATAGGCACTGTATTCAGTCTAAAACATGGATTCACTGTATAAACTTATCAACACTGTGTTCAACCTACATCCCGGACTCAGTGTATACACTAAATCAGGACTGCATTCAGTCGACATCCCAGATTCAGTGTATACGCTAATTTAGCACTGTGTTCAGTTGATATCACAGATTCAGCGTATACGCTAAATCTGTACAGTGTTCAGTCATCATTCTCGATCCAGTGTATTCACTAAATCTACACTGTGTTCAGTCTACATCCCGGATTGAGTGTATACGCTAAATCTGTACAGTGTTCAGTCATCATTTTCGATCCAGTGTATACACTAAATCTACATTGTGTTCAGTCTACATCCCGGATTCAGCGTATACGCTAAATCAAGCACTGTGTTCAATCTGCATTCCGGATTCAGGATATACACTAAATTGGCACTGTGTTCATTTTACATCCCAGATTAAGTGTATAAAGAAAATCAGCACAGTGTTCAGTCTACAGCCAGAACTCAGTGTATACACAAAATCAGCACTGTGTTCCGTCTACATCCCGGATTCAGTGTATACGGTAAATCAGCACTGTGTTCAGTCTACATCCCGGATTCAGTGTATATAGTCACTCAGTACTGTGTTCAGTCTACATCATGGATGCACTGTATACACGAAATCAGCACTGTGTTCAGTCTACACCCCGGATTCAGTGTATACACTAAATCAGCACTCTGTTCATTCCACATCCCGGATTCAGTGTATACACTAAATCACCACTGTATTCAGTCTACATCCCGGATTCAGTGTATACACCAAATCAGCACTGTATTCAGTCGATATCCCAGATTCAGTGTATACAGTGAATCAGTACTGTGTTCAATCTGCATCCCGGATTCAGTGTGTACGTTAAATCAGCACTATGTTCAGTCTACAACATGGATTCAGTGTGTACACTAAATCAGCACTGTGTTCAGTGTACAACACGGATTCAGTGAATACACTTAATCAGCACTGTATTTAGTCGACATCCAAGATTCAGTGTATACGGTCAATCAGTACTGTGTTCAATCTGCATCCGGGTTGAAATGTATAAAATAAATCTGCACTGTATTCTGTCTACACACTGGAATCAGTGTATACACTAAAACAGCGCTGTGTTCAGTGTACACCCTGGATCCAGTGTATACTCTAAATCAGCACTGTGTTCAGTCTACGTCCCGGATTCAGTTTGTACACGAAATCAGCACTGTTCAGTACACATCCCGGATTCAGTGTATACGCTAAATCAGCACACTGTTCAGTCTACAACACAGAGTCATTTTATACACTAAATAGGCACTGTATTCAGTCTAAAACATGGATTCACTGTATAAACTTATCAACACTGTGTTCAACCTACATCCCGGACTCAGTGTATACACTAAATCAGGACTGCATTCAGTCGACATCCCAGATTCAGTGTATATGCTAATTTAGCACTGTGTTCAGTTGATATCACAGATTCAGCGTATACGCTAAATCTGTACAGTGTTCAGTCATCATTCTCGATCCAGTGTATTCACTAAATCTACACTGTGTTCAGTCTACATACCGGATTGAGTGTATACGCTAAATCTGTACAGTGTTCAGTCATCATTTTCGATCCAGTGTATACACTAAATCTACATTGTGTTCAGTCTACATCCCGGATTCAGCGTATACGCTAAATCAAGCACTGTGTTCAATCTGCATTCCGGATTCAGGATATACACTAAATTGGCACTGTGTTCATTTTACATCCCAGATTAAGTGTATAAAGAAAATCAGCACAGTGTTCAGTCTACAGCCAGAACTCAGTGTATACACAAAATCAGCACTGTGTTCCGTCTACATCCCGGATTCAGTGTATACGGTAAATCAGCACTGTGTTCAGTCTACATCCCGGATTCAGTGTATATAGTCACTCAGTACTGTGTTCAGTCTACATCATGGATGCACTGTATACACGAAATCAGCACTGTGTTCAGTCTACACCCCGGATTCAGTGTATACACTAAATCAGCACTCTGTTCATTCCACATCCCGGATTCAGTGTATACACTAAATCACCACTGTATTCAGTCTACATCCCGGATTCAGTGTATACACCAAATCAGCACTGTATTCAGTCGATATCCCAGATTCAGTGTATACAGTGAATCAGTACTGTGTTCAATCTGCATCCCGGATTCAGTGTGTACGTTAAATCAGCACTATGTTCAGTCTACAACATGGATTCAGTGTGTACACTAAATCAGCACTGTGTTCAGTGTACAACACGGATTCAGTGAATACACTTAATCAGCACTGTATTTAGTCGACATCCAAGATTCAGTGTATACGGTCAATCAGTACTGTGTTCAATCTGCATCCGGGTTGAAATGTATAAAATAAATCTGCACTGTATTCTGTCTACACACTGGAATCAGTGTATACACTAAAACAGCGCTGTGTTCAGTGTACACCCTGGATCCAGTGTATACTCTAAATCAGCACTGTGTTCAGTCTACGTCCCGGATTCAGTTTGTACACGAAATCAGCACTGTTCAGTACACATCCCGGATTCAGTGTATACGCTAAATCAGCACACTGTTCAGTCTACAACACGGAGTCATTTTATACACTAAATAGGCACTGTATTCAGTCTAAAACATGGATTCACTGTATAAACTTATCAACACTGTGTTCAACCTACATCCCGGACTCAGTGTATACACTAAATCAGGACTGCATTCAGTCGACATCCCAGATTCAGTGTATACGCTAATTTAGCACTGTGTTCAGTTGATATCACAGATTCAGCGTATACGCTAAATCTGTACAGTGTTCAGTCATCATTCTCGATCCAGTGTATTCACTAAATCTACACTGTGTTCAGTCTACATCCCGGATTGAGTGTATACGCTAAATCTGTACAGTGTTCAGTCATCATTTTCGATCCAGTGTATACACTAAATCTACATTGTGTTCAGTCTACATCCCGGATTCAGCGTATACGCTAAATCAAGCACTGTGTTCAATCTGCATTCCGGATTCAGGATATACACTAAATTGGCACTGTGTTCATTTTACATCCCAGATTAAGTGTATAAAGAAAATCAGCACAGTGTTCAGTCTACAGCCAGAACTCAGTGTATACACAAAATCAGCACTGTGTTCCGTCTACATCCCGGATTCAGTGTATACGGTAAATCAGCACTGTGTTCAGTCTACATCCCGGATTCAGTGTATATAGTCACTCAGTACTGTGTTCAGTCTACATCATGGATGCACTGTATACACGAAATCAGCACTGTGTTCAGTCTACACCCCGGATTCAGTGTATACACTAAATCAGCACTCTGTTCATTCCACATCCCGGATTCAGTGTATACACTAAATCACCACTGTATTCAGTCTACATCCCGGATTCAGTGTATACACCAAATCAGCACTGTATTCAGTCGATATCCCAGATTCAGTGTATACAGTGAATCAGTACTGTGTTCAATCTGCATCCCGGATTCAGTGTGTACGTTAAATCAGCACTATGTTCAGTCTACAACATGGATTCAGTGTGTACACTAAATCAGCACTGTGTTCAGTGTACAACACGGATTCAGTGAATACACTTAATCAGCACTGTATTTAGTCGACATCCAAGATTCAGTGTATACGGTCAATCAGTACTGTGTTCAATCTGCATCCGGGTTGAAATGTATAAAATAAATCTGCACTGTATTCTGTCTACACACTGGAATCAGTGTATACACTAAAACAGCGCTGTGTTCAGTGTACACCCTGGATTCAATGTATACGCTAAATCAGCACTATGTTCAGTCTACATCCCTGATTCAGTGTATACAGTCAATCAGTACTGTGTTCAATCTGCATCCCGGATTCAGAGTGTACGCTAAATCAGCACTGTATTCCGACTACAACACGGATTCAGTGAATACACTTAATCAGCACTGTGTTCAGTCCACATCCCGGATTCAGTGTATACAACAAATCAGCGCTGTGTTCAATCTACATCCCGGATTCAGTGTGCACAATAAATCAGCACTATGTTCAGACTGCATCCGGGTTGGTATGTATACACTACATCCGCACTGTATTCAGCCTACACGCCCAATACAGTGTATACACTAAGTCACCACTGTGTTCAGTCTACATCCCGGATTCAGTGTGTACACTAAATCTACACTGTGTTCAGTCTACATCACGGATTCAGCGTATACGCTAAATCTGTACAGTGTTCAGTCGTCATTCTCAATCCAGTGTATACACGAAATCTGCATTGCGTTCAGTCTACATCCCGGATTCAGCGTATATGCTAAATCACCACTGTGTTCAGCCTACAGCCCGGACTCAGTGTATACACTAAATCAGCTCTGTGTTCAGTCTACACCCCGGATTCAGTACATCCACTAACTCAGCACTGTGTTCATTTTACATCCTGGATTCAGTGTAAACGCTAAATCAGCACTGTGTTCAGTCTACTTCCCGGATTCATTGTATACAGTCAATCAGCACTGTATTCAGCCTACTTCCTGGATCCAGTGTATACTCTAAATCAGCACTGTGTTCAGTCTACGTCCCGGATTCAGTTTGTACACGAAATCAGCACTGTTCAGTACACATCCCGGATTCAGTGTATACGCTAAATCAGCACACTGTTCAGTCTACAACACGGAGTCATTTTATACACTAAATAGGCACTGTATTCAGTCTAAAACATGGATTCACTGTATAAACTTATCAACAATGTGTTCAACCTACATCCCGGACTCAGTGTATACACTAAATCAGGACTGCATTCAGTCGACATCCCAGATTCAGTGTAAACGCTAATTTAGCACTGTGTTCAGTTGATATCACAGATTCAGCGTATACGCTAAATCTGTACAGTGTTCAGTCATCATTCTCGATCCAGTGTATTCACTAAATCTACACTGTGTTCAGTCTACATCCTGGATTGAGTGTATACGCTAAATCTGTACATTGTTCAGTCATCATTTTCGATCCAGTGTATACACTAAATCTACATTGTGTTCAGTCTACATCCCGGATTCAGTGTATATAGTCACTCAGTACAGTGTTCAGTCTACATCATGGATGCACTGTATACACTAAATCACCACTGTATTCAGTCTACATCCCGGATTCAGTGTATACACCAAATCAGCACTGTATTCAGTCGATATCCCAGATTCAGTGTAGACAGCAAATCAACACTGTATTCAGTCAATATCCCAGATTCAGTGTATACAGTGAATCAGTACTGTGTTCAATCTGCATCCCGGATTCAGTGTGTACGTTAAATCAGCACTATGTTGAGTCTACAACACGGATTCAGTGAATATACTTAATCAGCACTGTATTCAGCCTACATCCTGGATTCAGTGTATACACTAAATCAGCACTGTATTCAGTCGACATCCCAAATTCAGTGCATATAGTCAATCAGTACTGTGTTCAATCAGCATTCCGGATTCAGAGTGCACAATAAATCAGCACTGTGTCCAGTCTACAACACGGATTCAGTGAATACACATAATCACCACTGTGTTCAGTCTACATCCCAGATTCAGTGTATACACGAAATCAGCACAGTGTTCCGCCTACAGCCCGGACTCAGTGTATACACGAAATCAGCACTGTGTTCAGTCTACACCCCGGATTCAGTGTATACACTAAATCAGCACTCTGTTCATTCCAAATCCCGGATTCATTGTATACACTAAATCACCACTGTATTCAGTCTACATCCCGGATTCAGTGTATACACCAAATCAGCACTGTATTCAGTCGATATCCCAGATTCAGTGTAGACACCAAATCAACACTGTATTCAGTCTACATCCCAGATTCAGTGTGTACACTAAATCAGCACTGTGTTCAGTCTACATCCCGGATTCAGTGTATACAACAAATCAGCGCTGTGTTCAATCTACATCCCGGATTCAGTGTGTACAATAAATCAGCACTATGTTCAGACTGCATCCGGGTTGGTATATATACACTACATCCGCACTGTATTCAGCCTACACGCCCGATACAGTGTATACACTAAGTCACCACTGTGTTCAGTCTACATCCCGGATTCAGTGTATACACTAAATCAGCACTGTGTTCAGTCTACATCCCAGATTCAGTGTATACACGAAATCAGCACTGTGTTCAGCCTACACCCCGGATTCAGTGTATACACTAAATCAGCACTCTGTTCATTCCACATCCCGGATTCAGTGTATACACTAAATCAGCACTGTGTTCAGTCTACATCCCAGATTCAGTGTATACACGAAATCAGCACAGTGTTCAGCCTACACCCCGGATTCAGTGTATACACTAAATCAGCACTCTGTTCATTCCACATCCCGGATTCAGTGTATACAATAAATCACCACTGTATTCAGTCTACATCCCGGATTCAGTGTATACACCAAATCAGCACTGTATTCAGTCGACATCCAAGATTCAGTGTAAACGCTAATTTAGTACTGTGTTCAGTTGATATCACAGATTCAGCGTATACGCTAAATCTGTACAGTGTTCAGTCATCATTCTCGATCCAGTGTATTCACTAAATCTACACTGTGTTCAGTCTACATCCCGGATTGAGTGTATACGCTAAATCTGTTCAGTGTTCAGTCATAATTTTTGATCCAGTGTATACACTAAATCAGCACTGTGTTCAGTCTACATCCCAGATTCAGTGTATATACGAAATCAGCACTGTGTTCAGCCTACACCCCGGATTCAGTGTATACACTAAATCAGCACTCTGTTCATTCCACATCCCGGATTCAGTGTATACACTAAATCAGCACTGTGTTCAGTCTACATCCCAGATTCAGTGTATACACGAAATCAGCACAGTGTTCAGCCTACACCCCGGATTCAGTGTATACACTAAATCAGCACTCTGTTCATTCCACATCCCGGATTCAGTGTATACAATAAATCACCACTGTATTCAGTCTACATCCCGGATTCAGTGTATACACCAAATCAGCACTGTATTCAGTCGACATCCCAGATTCAGTGTAAACGCTAATTTAGTACTGTGTTCAGTTGATATCACAGATTCAGCGTATACGCTAAATCTGTACAGTGTTCAGTCATCATTCTCGATCCAGTGTATTCACTAAATCTACACTGTGTTCAGTCTACATCCCGGATTGAGTGTATACGCTAAATCTGTTCAGTGTTCAGTCATAATTTTTGATCCAGTGTATACACTAAATCTACATTGTGTTCAGTCTACATCCCGGATTCAGCGTATATGCTAAATCAAGCACTGTGTTCAATCTGCATTCCGGATTCAGGATATACACTAAATTGGCACTGTGTTCATTTTACATCCCAGATTAAGTGTATAAAGAAAATCAGCACAGTGTTCAGTCTACAGCCAGAACTCAGTGTATACACGAAATCAGCACTGTGTTCCGTCTACATCCCGGATTCAGTGTATACAGTCAATCACTACTGTGTTCAATCTGCATCACGGATTCAGTGTGTACGCTAAATCCGCACTGTATTCCGACTACAACACGGATTCAGTGAATACACTTAATCAGCACTGTGTTCAGTCTACATCCCGGATTCAGTGTATACAACAAATCAGCGCTGTGTTCAATCTACATCCCGGATTCAGTGTGTACAATAAATCAGCACTATGTTCAGACTGCATCCGGGTTGGTATGTATACACTACATCCGCACTGTATTCAGCCTACACGCCCGATACAGTGTATACACTAAGTCACCACTGTGTTCAGTCTACATCCCGGATTCAGTGTATACACTAAATCAGCACTGTGTTCAGTCTACATCCCAGATTCAGTGTATACACGAAATCAGCACAGTGTTCAGCCTACACCCCGGATTCAGTGTATACACTAAATCAGCACTCTGTTCATTCCACATCCCGGATTCAGTGTATACAATAAATCACCACTGTATTCAGTCTACATCCCGGATTCAGTGTATACACCAAATCAGCACTGTATTCAGTCGACATCCCAGATTCAGTGTAAACGCTAATTTAGTACTGTGTTCAGTTGATATCACAGATTCAGCGTATACGCTAAATCTGTACAGTGTTTAGTCATCATTCTCGATCCAGTGTATTCACTAAATCTACACTGTGTTCAGTCTACATCCCGGATTGAGTGTATACGCTAAATCTGTACAGTGTTCAGTCATAATTTTTGATCCAGTGTATACACTAAATCTACATTGTGTTCAGTCTACATCCCGGATTCAGCGTATATGCTAAATCAAGCACTGTGTTCAATCTGCTTTCCGGATTCAGGATATACACTAAATTGGCACTGTGTTCATTTTACATCCCAGATTAAGTGTATAAAGAAAATCAGCACAGTGTTCAGTCTACAGCCAGAACTCAGTGTATACACGAAATCAGCACTGTGTTCCGTCTACATCCCGGATTCAGTGTATACAGTCAATCACTACTGTGTTCAATCTGCATCACGGATTCAGTGTGTACGCTAAATCCGCACTGTATTCCGACTACAACACGGATTCAGTGAATACACTTAATCAGCACTGTGTTCAGTCTACATCCCGGATTCAGTGTATACAACAAATCAGCGCTGTGTTCAATCTACATCCCGGATTCAGTGTGTACAATAAATCAGCACTATGTTCAGACTGCATCCGGGTTGGTATGTATACACTACATCCGCACTGTATTCAGCCTACACGCCCGATACAGTGTATACACTAAGTCACCACTGTGTTCAGTCTACATCCCGGATTCAGTGTATACACTAAATCAGCACTGTGTTCAGTCTACATCCCAGATTCAGAGTATACACGAAATCAGCACAGTGTTCAGCCTACAGCCCGGACTCAGTGTATACACAAAATCAGCACTGTGTTCAGTCTACAACACGGATTCAGTGAATACACTTAATCAGCACTGTATTCAGTCGACATCCCAGATTCAGTGTATACGGTCAATCAGTACTGTGTTCAATCTGCATCCGGGTTGAAATGTATAAAATAAATCTGCACTGTATTCAGTCTACACACTGGAATCAGTGTATACACTAAATCAGCGCTGTGTTCAGTGTACACCCCGGATTCAATGTGTACGCTAAATCAGCACTATGTTCAATCTACATCCCGGATTCAGTGTATACAGTCAATCAGTACTGTGTTCAATCTGCATCGCGGATTCAGTGTGTACGCTAAATCAGCACTGTATTCCGACTACAACACGGATTCAGTGAATACACTTAATCAGCACTGTGTTCAGTCTACATCCCGGATTCAGTGTATACAACAAATCAGCGCTGTGTTCAATCTACATCCCGGATTCAGTGTGTACAATAAATCAGCACTATGTTCAGACTGCATCCGGGTTGGTATGTATACACTACATCCGCACTGTATTCAGCCTACACGCCCGATACAGTGTATACACTAAGTCACCACTGTGTTCAGTCTACATCCCGGATTCAGTGTATACACTAAATCAGCACTGTGTTCAGTCCACATCCCGGATTCAGTGTATACAACAAATCAGCGCTGTGTTCAATCTACATCCCGGATTCAGTGTGCACAATAAATCAGCACTATGTTCAGTCTACATCCCGGATTCAGTGTATACAGTCAATCAGTACTGTGTTCAATCTGCATCCCGGATTCAGTGTGTACGCTAAATCAGCACTGTATTCCGACTACAACACGGATTCAGTGAATACACTTAATCAGCACTGTGTTCAGTCTACATCCCGGATTCAGTGTATACAACAAATCAGCGCTGTGTTCAATCTACATCCCGGATTCAGTGTGTACAATAAATCAGCACTATGTTCAGACTGCATCCGGGTTGGTATGTATACACTACATCCGCACTGTATTCAGTCTACATGCCCGATACAGTGTATACACTAATTCACCACTGTGTTCAGTCTACATCCCGGATTCAGTGTATACACTAAATCAGCACTGTGTTCAGTCTACATCCCAGATTCAGAGTATACACGAAATCAGCACAGTGTTCAGCCTACAGCCCGGACTCAGTGTATACACAAAATCAGCACTGTGTTCAGTCTACAACACGGATTCAGTGAATACACTTAATCAGCACTGTATTCAGTCGACATCCCAGATTCAGTGTATACGGTCAATCAGTACTGTGTTCAATCTGCACCCGGGTTGAAATGTATAAAATAAATCTGCACTGTATTCAGTCTACACACTGGAATCAGTGTATACACTAAATCAGCGCTGTGTTCAGTGTACACCCCGGATTCAATGTGTACGCTAAATCAGCACTATGTTCAGTCTACATCCCGGATTCAGTGTATACAGTCAATCAGTACTGTGTTCAATCTGCATCGCGGATTCAGTGTGTACGCTAAATCAGCACTGTATTCCGACTACAACACGGATTCAGTGAATACACTTAATCAGCACTGTGTTCAGTCTACATCCCGGATTCAGTGTATACAACAAATCAGCGCTGTGTTCAATCTACATCCCGGATTCAGTGTGTACAATAAATCAGCACTATGTTCAGACTGCATCCGGGTTGGTATGTATACACTACATCCGCACTGTATTCAGCCTACACGCCCGATACAGTGTATACACTAAGTCACCACTGTGTTCAGTCTACATCCCGGATTCAGTGTATACACTAAATCAGCACTGTGTTCAGTCCACATCCCGGATTCAGTGTATACAACAAATCAGCGCTGTGTTCAATCTACATCCCGGATTCAGTGTGCACAATAAATCAGCACTATGTTCAGTCTACATCCCGGATTCAGTGTATACAGTCAATCAGTACTGTGTTCAATCTGCATCCCGGATTCAGTGTGTACGCTAAATCAGCACTGTATTCCGACTACAACACGGATTCAGTGAATACACTTAATCAGCACTGTGTTCAGTCTACATCCCGGATTCAGTGTATACAACAAATCAGCGCTGTGTTCAATCTACATCCCGGATTCAGTGTGTACAATAAATCAGCACTATGTTCAGACTGCATCCGGGTTGGTATGTATACACTACATCCGCACTGTATTCAGTCTACATGCCCGATACAGTGTATACACTAATTCACCACTGTGTTCAGTCTACATCCCGGATTCAGTGTATACACTAAATCAGCACTGTGTTCAGTCTACATCCCAGATTCAGAGTATACACGAAATCAGCACAGTGTTCAGCCTACAGCCCGGACTCAGTGTATACACAAAATCAGCACTGTGTTCAGTCTACAACACGGATTCAGTGAATACACTTAATCAGCACTGTATTCAGTCGACATCCCAGATTCAGTGTATACGGTCAATCAGTACTGTGTTCAATCTGCACCCGGGTTGAAATGTATAAAATAAATCTGCACTGTATTCAGTCTACACACTGGAATCAGTGTATACACTAAATCAGCGCTGTGTTCAGTGTACACCCCGGATTCAATGTGTACGCTAAATCAGCACTATGTTCAGTCTACATCCCGGATTCAGTGTATACAGTCAATCAGTACTGTGTTCAATCTGCATCGCGGATTCAGTGTGTACGCTAAATCAGCACTGTATTCCGACTACAACACGGATTCAGTGAATACACTTAATCAGCACTGTGTTCAGTCTACATCCCGGATTCAGTGTATACAACAAATCAGCGCTGTGTTCAATCTACATCCCGGATTCAGTGTGTACAATAAATCAGCACTATGTTCAGACTGCATCCGGGTTGGTATGTATACACTACATCCGCACTGTATTCAGCCTACACGCCCGATACAGTGTATACACTAAGTCACCACTGTGTTCAGTCTACATCCCGGATTCAGTGTATACACTAAATCAGCACTGTGTTCAGTCCACATCCCGGATTCAGTGTATACAACAAATCAGCGCTGTGTTCAATCTACATCCCGGATTCAGTGTGCACAATAAATCAGCACTATGTTCAGTCTACATCCCGGATTCAGTGTATACAGTCAATCAGTACTGTGTTCAATCTGCATCCCGGATTCAGTGTGTACGCTAAATCAGCACTGTATTCCGACTACAACACGGATTCAGTGAATACACTTAATCAGCACTGTGTTCAGTCTACATCCCGGATTCAGTGTATACAACAAATCAGCGCTGTGTTCAATCTACATCCCGGATTCAGTGTGTACAATAAATCAGCACTATGTTCAGACTGCATCCGGGTTGGTATGTATACACTACATCCGCACTGTATTCAGTCTACATGCCCGATACAGTGTATACACTAATTCACCACTGTGTTCAGTCTACATCCCAGATTCAGTGTATACACGAAATCAGCACAGTGTTCAGCCTACAGCCCGGACTCAGTGTATACACGAAATCAGCACTGTGTTCAATCTACACCCCGGATTCAGTGTATACACTAAATCAGCACTCTGTTCATTCCACATCCCGGATTCAGTGTATACACTAAATCACCACTGTATTCAGTCTACATCCCGGATTCAGTGTATACACCAAATCAGCACTGTATTCAGTCGTTATCCCAGATTCAGTGTAGACACCAAATCAACACTGTATTCAGTCTACATCCCAGATTCAGTGTGTACACTAAATCAGCACTGAGTTCAGTCTACAACACGGATTCAGTGTGTACACTAAATCAGCACTGTGTTCAGTCTACAACACGGATTCAGTGAATACACTTAATCAGCACTGTATTTAGTCGACATCCCAGATTCAGTGTATACAGTGAATCAGTACTGTGTTCAATCTGCATCCCAGATTCAGTGTGTACGTTAAATCAGCACTATGTTCAGTCTACAACACGGATTCAGTGAATACACTTAATCAGCACTGTATTCAGCCTACATCCTGGATTCAGTGTATACACTAAATCAGCACTGTATTCAGTCGACATCCCAAATTCAGTGCATATAGTCAATCAGTACTGTGTTCAATCAGCATTCCGGATTCAGAGTGCACAATAAATCAGCACTGTGTCCAGTCTACAACACGGATTCAGTGAATACACATAATCACCACTGTCTTCAGTCTACATCCTGGACTCAGTGTATGCACTAAATCAGCACTGTGTTCAGCAAACATCCCAGATTCAGTGTAGACACCAAATCAGCACTGTATTCAATCTACATCCCAGATTCAGTGTGTACACTAAATCAGCACTGTATTCCGACTACAACACGGATTCAGTGAATACACTTAATCAGCACTGTGTTCAGTCTACATCCCGGATTCAGTGTATACAACAAATCAGCGCTGTGTTCAATCTACATCCCGGATTCAGTGTGTACAATAAATCAGCACTATGTTCAGACTGCATCCGGGTTGGTATGTATACACTACATCCGCACTGTATTCAGTCTACATGCCCGATACAGTGTATACACTAATTCACCACTGTGTTCAGTCTACATCCCGGATTCAGTGTATACACTAAATCAGCACTGTGTTCAGTCTACATCCCAGATTCAGTGTATACACGAAATCAGCACAGTGTTCAGCCTACAGCCCGGACTCAGTGTATACACGAAATCAGCACTGTGTTCAATCTACACCCCGGATTCAGTGTATACACTAAATCAGCACTCTGTTCATTCCACATCCCGGATTCAGTGTATACACTAAATCACCACTGTATTCAGTCTACATCCCGGATTCAGTGTATACACCAAATCAGCACTGTATTCAGTCGTTATCCCAGATTCAGTGTAGACACCAAATCAACACTGTATTCAGTCTACATCCCAGATTCAGTGTGTACACTAAATCAGCACTGAGTTCAGTCTACAACACGGATTCAGTGTGTACACTAAATCAGCACTGTGTTCAGTCTACAACACGGATTCAGTGAATACACTTAATCAGCACTGTATTTAGTCGACATCCCAGATTCAGTGTATACAGTGAATCAGTACTGTGTTCAATCTGCATCCCAGATTCAGTGTGTACGTTAAATCAGCACTATGTTCAGTCTACAACACGGATTCAGTGAATACACTTAATCAGCACTGTATTCAGCCTACATCCTGGATTCAGTGTATACACTAAATCAGCACTGTATTCAGTCGACATCCCAAATTCAGTGCATATAGTCAATCAGTACTGTGTTCAATCAGCATTCCGGATTCAGAGTGCACAATAAATCAGCACTGTGTCCAGTCTACAACACGGATTCAGTGAATACACATAATCACCACTGTCTTCAGTCTACATCCTGGACTCAGTGTATGCACTAAATCAGCACTGTGTTCAGCAAACATCCCAGATTCAGTGTAGACACCAAATCAGCACTGTATTCAATCTACATCCCAGATTCAGTGTGTACACTAAATCAGCACTGTGTTCAGTCTACAACACGGATTCAGTGTGTACACTAAATCAGCACTGTGTTCAGTCTACAACACGGATTCAGTGAATACACTTAATCAGCAATGTATTTAGTCGACATCCCAGATTCAGTGTATACGGTCAATCAGTACTGTGTTCAATCTGCATCCGGGTTGAAATGTATAAAATAAATCTGCACTGTATTCTGTCTACACACTGGAATCAGTGTATACACTAAATCAGCTCTGTGTTCAGTGTACACCCTGGATTCAATCTATACGCTAAATCAGCACTATGTTCAGTCTACATCCCGGATTCAGTGTATACAGTCAATCAGTACTGTGTTCAATCTGCATCCCGGATTCAGTGTGTACGCTAAATCAGCACTGTATTCCGACTACAACACGGATTCAGTGTATACACTTAATCAGCACTGTGTTCAGTCTACATCCTGGATTCAGTGTATACACTAAATCAGCACTGTGTTCAGTCTACATTTCGGATTCAGTGTGCACAATAAATCAGCACTATGTTCAGTCTACATCCCGGATTCAGTGTATACAGTCAATCAGTACTGTGTTCAATCTGCATCGCGGATTCAGTGTGTAGGCTAAATCAGCACTGTATTCCGACTACAACACGGATTCAGTGAATACACTTAATCAGCACTGTGTTCAGTCTACATCCCGGATTCAGTGTATACAACAAATCAGCGCTGTGTTCAATCTACATCCCGGATTCAGTGTGTACAATAAATCAGCACTAATGTTCAGACTGAATCCGGGTTGGTATGTATACACTACATCCGCACTGTATTCAGCCTACATGCCCGATACAGTGTATACACTAAGTCACCACTGTGTTCAGTCTACATTCCGGATTCAGTGTATACACTAAATCAGCACTGTGTTCAGTCTACATCCCAGATTCAGTGTATACACGAAATCAGCACAGTGTTCAGCCTACAGCCCGGACTCAGTGTATACACGACATCAGCACTGTGTTCAGTCTACACCCCGGATTCAGTGTATACACTAAATCAGCACTCTGTTCATTCCACATCCCGGATTCAGTGTATACACTAAATCACCACTGTATTCAGTCTACATCCCGGATTCAGTGTATACACCAAATCAGCACTGTATTCAGTCGTTATCCCAGATTCAGTGTAGACACCAAATCAACACTGTATTCAGTCTACATCCCAGATTCAGTGTGTACACTAAATCAGCACTGTGTTCAGTCTACAACACGGATTCAGTGTGTACACTAAATCAGCACTGTGTTCAGTCTACAACACGGATTCAGTGAATACACTTAATCAGCACTGTATTTAGTCGACATCCCAGATTCAGTGTATACAGTGAATCAGTACTGTGTTCAATCTGCATCCCGGATTCACTGTGTACGTTAAATCAGCACTATGTTCAGTCTACAACACGGATTCAGTGAATACACATAATCAGCACTGTATTCAGCCTACATCCTGGATTCCGTGTATATACCAAATCAGCACTGTATTCAGTCGATATCCCAGATTCAGTGTATACAGTGAATCAGTACTGTGTTCAATCTGCATCCCAGATTCAGTGTGTACGTTAAATCAGCACTATGTTCAGTCTACAACACGGATTCAGTGAATACACTTAATCAGCACTGTATTCAGCCTACATCCTGGATTCAGTGTATACACTAAATCAGCACTGTATTCAGTCGACATCCCAAATTCAGTGCATATAGTCAATCAGTACTGTGTTCAATCAGCATTCCGGATTCAGAGTGCACAATAAATCAGCACTGTGTCCAGTCTACAACACGGATTCAGTGAATACACATAATCACCACTGTCTTCAGTCTACATCCTGGACTCAGTGTATGCACTAAATCAGCACTGTGTTCAGTCTACATCCCAGATTCAGTGTATACACGAAATCAGCACAGTGTTCAGCCTACAGCCCGGACTCAGTGTATACACGAAATCAGCACTGTGTTCAGTCTACACCCCGGATTCAGTGTATACACTAAATCAGCACTCTGTTCATTCCAAATCCCGGATTCAGTGTATACACTAAATCACCACTGTATTCAGTCTACATCCCGGATTCAGTGTATACACCAAATCAGCACTGTATTCAGTCGATATCCCAGATTCAGTGTAGACACCAAATCAACACTGTATTCAGTCTACATCCCAGATTCAGTGTGTACACTAAATCAGCACTGTGTTCAGTCTACAACACGGATTCAGTGTGTACACTAAATCAGCACTGTGTTCAGTCTACAACACGGATTCAGTGAATACACTTAATCAGCACTGTATTTAGTCGACATCCCAGATTCAGTGTATACGGTCAATCAGTACTGTGTTCAATCTGCATCCGGGTTGAAATGTATAAAATAAATCTGCACTGTATTCAGTCTACACACTGGAATCAGTGTATACACTAAATCAGCGCTGTGTTCAGTGTACACCCCAGATTCAATGTGTACGCTAAATCAGCACTATGTTCAGTCTACATCCCGGATTCAGTGTATACAGTCAATCAGTACTGTGTTCAATCTGCATCCCGGATTCAGAGTGTACGCTAAATCAGCACTGTATTCCGACTACAACACGGATTCAGTGAATACACTTAATCAGCACTGTGTTCAGTCCACATCCCGGATTCTGTGTATACAACAAATCAGCGCTGTGTTCAATCTACATCCCGGATTCAGTGTGCACAATAAATCAGCACTATGTTCGGACTGCATCCGGGTTGGTATGGATACACTACATCCGCACTGTATTCAGCCTACACGCCGGATACAGTGTATACACTAAGTCACCACTGTGTTCAGTCTACATCCCGGATTCAGTGTGTACACTAAATCTACACTGTGTTCAGTCTACATCACGGATTCAGCGTATACGCTAAATCTGTACAGTGTTCAGTCGTCATTCTCGATCCAGTGTATACACTAAATCTGCATTGCGTTCAGTCTACATCCCAGATTCAGCGTATATGCTAAATCACCACTGTGTTCAGCCTACAGCTCGGACTCAGTGTATACACTAAATCAGCTCTGTGTTCAGTCTACACCCCGGATTCAGTACATCCACTAACTCAGCACTGTTTTCATTTTACATCCTGGATTCAGTGTAAACGCTAAATCAGCACTGTGTTCAGTCTACTTCCCGGATTCATTGTATACAGTCAATCAGCACTGTATTCAGCCTACTTCCTGGATCCAGTGTATACTCTAAATCAGCACTGTGTTCAGTCTACGTCCCGGATTCAGTTTGTACACGAAATCAGCACTGTTCAGTACACATCCCGGATTCAGTGTATACGCTAAATCAGCACACTGTTCAGTCTACAACACAGAGTCATTTTATACACTAAATAGGCACTGTATTCAGTCTAAAACATGGATTCACTGTATAAACCTATCAACACTGTGTTCAACCTACATCCCGGACTCAGTGTATACACTAAATCAGGACTGCATTCAGTCGACATCCCAGATTCAGTGTATACGCTAATTTAGCACTGTGTTCAATTGATATCACAGATTCAGCGTAAACGCTAAATCTGTACAGTGTTCAGTCATCATTCTCGATCCAGTGTATTCACTAAATCTACACTGTGTTCAGTCTACATCCCGGATTGAGTGTATACGCTAAATCTGTACAGTGTTCAGTCATCATTTTCGATACAGTGTATACACTAAATCTACATTGTGTTCAGTCTACATCCCGGATTCAGCGTATACGCTAAATCAAGCACTGTGTTCAATCTGCATTCCGGATTCAGGATATACACTAAATTGGTACTGTGTTCATTTTACATCCCAGATTAAGTGTATAAACAAAATCAGCACAGTGTTCCGTCTACATCCCGGATTCAGTGTATACGGTAAATCAGCACTGTGTTCAGTCTACATCCCGGATTCAGTGTATATAGTCACTCAGTACTGCGTTCAGTCTACATCACGGATGCACTGTATACACTAAATCAGCACTGTGTTCAATCCACATACCGGATCCAGTGTATACAATAAATCAGCACTGTGTTCAGTCTACAACACGGATTCAGTGTGTACACTAAATCAGCACTGTGTTCAGTCTACATCCCGGATTCTGAGTATACACTAAATCAGCACTGTGTTTAGACTAAATCCCGGATTCAGCGTATACGATAAATCAGTACTGTGTTCAGTCGTCTTTCTCGATCCAGTGTATACACTAAATCTACATTGTGTTCAGTCTACATCCCGGATTCAGCGTATACGCTAAATCAAGCACTGTGTTCAATCTGCATTCCGGATTCAGGATATACACTAACTTGGCACTGTGTTCATTTTACATCCCAGATTAAGTGTATAAACAAAATCAGCACAGTGTTCAGTCTACAGCCAGAACTCAGTGTATACACTGAATCAGCACTGTGTTCAGTCTACATCCTGGATTCTGAGTATACACTAAATCAGCACTGTGTTTAGACTAAATCCCGGATTCAGCGTATACGCTAAATCAGTACTGTGTTCAGTCGTCTTTCTCGATCCAGTGTATACACTAAATCTACATTGTGTTCAGTCTACATCCCGGATTCAGCGTATATGCTAAATCAATCACTGTGTTCAATCTGCATTCCAGATTCAGTGTGTACAATAAATCAGCACTGTGTTCAGTCTACACGCTGGATTCAGGATATACACTAAATCTGCACTGTGTTCATTTTACATCCCAGATTCAGTGTATCAACAAAATTAATACAGTGTTCAGTCTACACGCAGGACTCAGTGTATACACGAAATCAGAACTGTGTTCCGTCTACGTCCCGGATTCAGTGTATATGGTTAATCAGCACTGTGTTCTGCCTACATCCCAGATTCAGTGTATATAGTCACTCAGTACTGTGTTCAGTCTACATCACGGATGCGCTGTATACACTAAATCACCACTGTGTTCAGTCTACATACCGGATACAGTGTATACACTAAATCAGCACTGTGTTCAATCTACATCCTGGATTCAGTGTAAACACTAAATCAGCATTGTGTTCAATCCACATACTGGATCCAGTGTATACTCTAAATCAGCACTGTGTTCAGTCTACGTCCCGGATTCAGTTTGTACACGAAATCAGCACTGTTCCGTCTACATCCCGGATTCAGTGTATACGGTAAATCAGCACTGTGTTCAGTCTACATCCCGGATTCAGTGTATATAGTCACTCAGTACTGTGTTCAGTCTACATCACGGATGCGCTGTATACACTAAATCAGCACTGTGTTCAATCCACATACCGGATCCAGTGTATACAAGAAATCAGCACTGTGGTCAATCTAAATCCCGGATTCAGTGTGTACAATAAATCAGAACTGTGTTCAGACTGCATCCGGGTTGGTATGTATACACTAAATTGGCATTGTATTCAGCCTACACGCCGAATACAGTGTATACACTAAGTCACCACTGTGTTCAGTCTACATCCCGGATTCAGTGCATACACTAAATCAGCACTGTGTTCAATCTGCATTCCAGATTCAGTGTGTATAATAAATCAGCACTGTGTTCAGTCTACACGCTGGATTCAGGATATACACTAAATCTGCACTGTGTTCATTTTACATCCCAGATTCAGTGTATAAACAAAATTAACACTGTGTTCAGTCTACATCCCGGATTCAGTGTAAACACGAAATCAGCACTGTGTTCAGTCTACATCCCGGATTCAGTGATTAAACTAAATCAGCACTGTGTTCAGTCTACTTCCCGGATTCATTGTATACAGTCAATCAGTACTGTGTTCAATCTGCATCCGGGTTGAAATGTATAAAATAAATCAGCGCTGTGTTCAGTGTACACCCCGGATTCAATGTATACGCTAAATCAGCACTATGTTCAGTCTACATCCCGGATTCAGTGTATACAGTCAATCAGTACTGTGTTCAATCTGCATCCCGGATTCAGTGTGTACGCTAAATCAGCACTGTATTCCGACTACAACACGGATTCAGTGAATACACTTAATCAGCACTGTATTCAGCCTACATCCTGGATTCAGTGTATACACTAAATCAACACTGTATTCAGTCGACATCCCAAATTCAGTGCATATAGTCAATCAGTACTGTGTTCAATCAGCATTCCAGATTCAGAGTGCACAATAAATCAGCACTGTGTCCAGTCTACAACACGGATTCAGTGAATACACATAATCACCACTGTCTTCAGTCTACATCCCGGACACAGTGTATGCACTAAATCAGCACTGTGTTCAGTCAACATCCCAGATTCAGTGTAGACACCAAATCAGCACTGTATTCAGTCTACATCCCAGATTCAGTGTATACGGTCAATCAGTACTGTGTTCAATCTGCATCCGGGTTGAAATGTATAAAATAAATCAGCGCTGTGTTCAGTGTACACCCCGGATTCAATGTATACGCTAAATCAGCACTATGTTCAGTCTACATCCCGGATTCAGTGTATACAGTCAATCAGTACTGTGTTCAATCTGCATCCCGGATTCAGTGTGTACGCTAAATCAGCACTGTATTCCGACTACAACACGGATTCAGTGAATACACTTAATCAGCACTGTATTCAGCCTACATCCTGGATTCAGTGTATACACTAAATCAGCACTGTATTCAGTCGACATCCCAAATTCAGTGCATATAGTCAATCAGTACTGTGTTCAATCAGCATTCCAGATTCAGAGTGCACAATAAATCAGCACTGTGTCCAGTCTACAACACGGATTCAGTGAATACACATAATCACCACTGTCTTCAGTCTACATCCCGGACACAGTGTATGCACTAAATCAGCACTGTGTTCAGTCAACATCCCAGATTCAGTGTAGACACCAAATCAGCACTGTATTCAGTCTACATCCCAGATTCAGTGTGTACACTAAATTAGCACTGTGTTCAGTCTACAACACGGATTCAGTGTGTACACTAAATCAGCACTATGTTCAGTCTACAACACGGATTCAGTGAATACACTTAATCAGCACTGTATTTAGTCGACATCTCAGATTCAGTGTATACGGTCAATCAGTACTGTGTTCAATCTGCATCCGGGTTGAAATGTATAAAATAAATCTGCACTGTATTCAGTCTACACACTGGAATCAGTGTATACAATAAATCAGCGCTGTGTTCAGTGTACACCCCGGATTCAATGTATACGCTAAATCAGCACTATGTTCAGTCTACATCCCCGATTCAGTGTATACAGTCAATCAGTACTGTATTCAGTCTACATCCCAGATTCAGTGTGTACACTAAATCAGCACTGTGTTCAGTCTACAACACGGATTCAGTGTGTACACTAAATCAGCACTGTGTTCAGTCTACAACACGGATTCAGTGAATACACTTAATCAGCACTGTATTTAGTCGACATCCCAGATTCAGTGTATACGGTCAATCAGTACTGTGTTCAATATGCATCCGGGTTGAAATGTATAAAATAAATCTGCACTGTATTCTGTCCACACACTGGAATCAGTGTATACACTAAATCAGCGCTGTGTTCAGTGTACACCCTGGATTCAATGTATACGCTAAATCAGCACTATGTTCAGTCTACATCCCGGATTCAGTGTATACAGTCAATCAGTACTGTGTTCAATCTGCATCGCGGATTCAGTGTGTACGCTAAATCAGCACTGTATTCCGACTACAACATGGATTCAGTGAATACACTTAATCAGCACTGTGTTCAGTCTACATCCCGGATTCAGTGTATACACTAAATCAGCGCTGTGTTCGATCTGCATCGCGGATTCAGTGTGTACGCTAAATCAGCACTGTATTCTGACTACAACACGGATTCAGTGAATACACTTAATCAGCACTCCGTTCAGTCTACATCCCGGATTCAGTGTATACAACAGATCAGCGCTGTGTTCAATCTACATCCCGGATTCAGTGTGTACAATAAATCAGCACGATGTTCAGACTGCATCCGGGTTGGTATGTATACACGACATTCGCACTGTATTCAGCCTACACGCCAGATACAGTGTATACACAAAGTCACCACTGTGTTCAGTCTACATCCCGGATTCAGTGTATACACTAAATCAGCACTGTGTTCAGTCTACATCCCAGATTCAGTGTGTACACTAAATCTACACTGTGTTCAGTCTACATCACGGATTCAGCGTATACGCTAAATCTGTACAGTGTTCAGTCGTCATTCTCGATCCAGTGTACACACTAAATCTGCATTGCGTTCAGTCTACATCCCGGATTCAGCATATATGCTAAATCACCACTGTGTTCAGCCTACAGCCCGGACTCAGTGTATACACTAAATCAGCTCTGTGTTCAGTCTACACCCCGGATTCAGTACATCCACTAAATCAGCACTGTGTTCATTTTACATCCTGGATTCAGTGTAAACGCTAAATCAGCACTGTGTTCTGTCTACTTCCCGGATTCATTGTATACAGTCAATCTGCACTGTATTCAGCCTACTTCCTGGATCCAGTGTATACTCTAAATCAGCACTGTGTTCAGTCTACGTCCCGGATTCAGTTTGTACACGAAATCAGCACTGTTCAGTACACATCCCGGATTCAGTGTATACGCTAAATCAGCACACTGTTCAGTCAACAACACGGAGTCATTTTATACACAAAATCGGCACTGTATTCAGTCTAAAACATGGATTCACTATATAAACTTATCAACACTGTGTTCAACCTACATCCCGGACTCAGTGTATACACTAAATCAGGACTGCATTCAGTCGACATCCCAGATTCAGTGTATACGCTAATTTAGCACTGTGTTCAGTTGATATCACAGATTCAGCGTATACGCTAAATCTGTACAGTGTTCAGTCATCATTCTCGATCCAGTGTATTCACTAAATCTACACTGTGTTCAGTCTACATCCCGGATTGAGTGTATACCCTAAATCTGTACAGTGTTCAGTCGTCATTCTCGATCCAGTGTATACATTAAATCTACATTGTGTTCAGTCTACATCCCGGATTCAGCGTATACGCTAAATCAAGCACTGTGTTCAATCTGCATTCCGGATTCAGGATATACACTAAATTGGCACTGTGTTCATTTTACATCCCAGATTAAGTGTATAAACAAAATCAGCACAGTGTTCAGTCTACAGCCAGAACTCAGTGTATACACAAAATCAGCACTGTGTTCCGTCTACATCCCGGATTCAGTGTATACGGTAAATCAGCACTGTGTTCAGTCTACATCCCGGATTCAGTGTATATAGTCACTCAGTACTGTGTTCAGTCTACATCACGGATGCGCTGTATACACTAAATCAGCACTGTGTTCAATCCACATACCGGATCCAGTGTATACAAGAAATCAGCACTGTGGTCAATCTAAATCCCGGATTCAGTGTGTACAATAAATCAGAACTGTGTTCAGACTGCATCCTGGTTGGTATGTATACACTAAATTGGCATTGTATTCAGCCTACACGCCGGATACAGTGTATACACTAAGTCACCACTGTGTTCAGTCTACATCCCGGATTCAGTGCATACACTAAATCAGCACTGTGTTCAATCTGCATTCCAGATTCAGTGTGTATAATAAATCAGCACTGTGTTCAGTCTACACGCTGGATTCAGGATATACACTAAATCTGCACTGTGTTCATTTTACATCCCAGATTCAGTGTATAAACAAAATTAACACTGTGTTCAGTCTACATCCCGGATTCAGTGTAAACACGAAATCAGCACTGTGTTCAGTCTACATCCCGGATTCAGTGATTAAACTAAATCAGCACTGTGTTCAGTCTACTTCCCGGATTCATTGTATACAGTCAATCAGTACTGTGTTCAATCTGCATCCGGGTTGAAATGTATAAAATAAATCAGCGCTGTGTTCAGTGTACACCCCGGATTCAATGTATACGCTAAATCAGCACTATGTTCAGTCTACATCCCGGATTCAGTGTATACAGTCAATCAGTACTGTGTTCAATCTGCATCCCGGATTCAGTGTGTACGCTAAATCAGCACTGTATTCCGACTACAACACGGATTCAGTGAATACACTTAATCAGCACTGTATTCAGCCTACATCCTGGATTCAGTGTATACACTAAATCAGCACTGTGTCCAGTCTACAACACGGATTCAGTGAATACACATAATCACCACTGTCTTCAGTCTACATCCCGGACACAGTGTATGCACTAAATCAGCACTGTGTTCAGTCAACATCCCAGATTCAGTGTAGACACCAAATCAGCACTGTATTCAGTCTACATCCCAGATTCAGTGTGTACACTAAATTAGCACTGTGTTCAGTCTACATCCCGGATACAGTGTATACACTAAATCAGCACTGTGTTCAATCTACATCCTGGATTCAGTGTAAACACTAAATCAGCATTGTGTTCAATCCACATACTGGATCCAGTGTATACTCTAAATCAGCACTGTGTTCAGTCTACGTCCCGGATTCAGTTTGTACACGAAATCAGCACTGTTCAGTACACATCCCGGATTCAGTGTATACGCTAAATCAGCACACTGTTCAGTCAACAACACGGAGTCATTTTATACACAAAATCGGCACTGTATTCAGTCTAAAACATGGATTCACTATATAAACTTATCAACACTGTGTTCAACCTACATCCCGGACTCAGTGTATACACTAAATCAGGACTGCATTCAGTCGACATCCCAGATTCAGTGTATACGCTAATTTAGCACTGTGTTCAGTTGATATCACAGATTCAGCGTATACGCTAAATCTGTACAGTGTTCAGTCATCATTCTCGATCCAGTGTATTCACTAAATCTACACTGTGTTCAGTCTACATCCCGGATTGAGTGTATACCCTAAATCTGTACAGTGTTCAGTCGTCATTCTCGATCCAGTGTATACATTAAATCTACATTGTGTTCAGTCTACATCCTGGATTCAGCGTATACGCTAAATCAAGCACTGTGTTCAATCTGCATTCCGGATTCAGGATATACACTAAATTGGCACTGTGTTCATTTTACATCCCAGATTAAGTGTATAAACAAAATCAGCACAGTGTTCAGTCTACAGCCAGAACTCAGTGTATACACAAAATCAGCACTGTGTTCCGTCTACATCCCGGATTCAGTGTATACGGTAAATCAGCACTGTGTTCAGTCTACATCCCGGATTCAGTGTATATAGTCACTCAGTACTGTGTTCAGTCTACATCACGGATGCGCTGTATACACTAAATCAGCACTGTGTTCAATCCACATACCGGATCCAGTGTATACAAGAAATCAGCACTGTGGTCAATCTAAATCCCGGATTCAGTGTGTACAATAAATCAGAACTGTGTTCAGACTGCATCCGGGTTGGTATGTATACACTAAATTGGCATTGTATTCAGCCTACACGCCGAATACAGTGTATACACTAAGTCACCACTGTGTTCAGTCTACATCCCGGATTCAGTGCATACACTAAATCAGCACTGTGTTCAATCTGCATTCCAGATTCAGTGTGTATAATAAATCAGCACTGTGTTCAGTCTACACGCTGGATTCAGGATATACACTAAATCTGCACTGTGTTCATTTTACATCCCAGATTCAGTGTATAAACAAAATTAACACTGTGTTCAGTCTACATCCCGGATTCAGTGTAAACACGAAATCAGCACTGTGTTCAGTCTACATCCCGGATTCAGTGATTAAACTAAATCAGCACTGTGTTCAGTCTACTTCCCGGATTCATTGTATACAGTCAATCAGTACTGTGTTCAATCTGCATCCGGGTTGAAATGTATAAAATAAATCAGCGCTGTGTTCAGTGTACACCCCGGATTCAATGTATACGCTAAATCAGCACTATGTTCAGTCTACATCCCGGATTCAGTGTATACAGTCAATCAGTACTGTGTTCAATCTGCATCCCGGATTCAGTGTGTACGCTAAATCAGCACTGTATTCCGACTACAACACGGATTCAGTGAATACACTTAATCAGCACTGTATTCAGCCTACATCCTGGATTCAGTGTATACACTAAATCAACACTGTATTCAGTCGACATCCCAAATTCAGTGCATATAGTCAATCAGTACTGTGTTCAATCAGCATTCCAGATTCAGAGTGCACAATAAATCAGCACTGTGTCCAGTCTACAACACGGATTCAGTGAATACACATAATCACCACTGTCTTCAGTCTACATCCCGGACACAGTGTATGCACTAAATCAGCACTGTGTTCAGTCAACATCCCAGATTCAGTGTAGACACCAAATCAGCACTGTATTCAGTCTACATCCCAGATTCAGTGTATACGGTCAATCAGTACTGTGTTCAATCTGCATCCGGGTTGAAATGTATAAAATAAATCAGCGCTGTGTTCAGTGTACACCCCGGATTCAATGTATACGCTAAATCAGCACTATGTTCAGTCTACATCCCGGATTCAGTGTATACAGTCAATCAGTACTGTGTTCAATCTGCATCCCGGATTCAGTGTGTACGCTAAATCAGCACTGTATTCCGACTACAACACGGATTCAGTGAATACACTTAATCAGCACTGTATTCAGCCTACATCCTGGATTCAGTGTATACACTAAATCAGCACTGTATTCAGTCGACATCCCAAATTCAGTGCATATAGTCAATCAGTACTGTGTTCAATCAGCATTCCAGATTCAGAGTGCACAATAAATCAGCACTGTGTCCAGTCTACAACACGGATTCAGTGAATACACATAATCACCACTGTCTTCAGTCTACATCCCGGACACAGTGTATGCACTAAATCAGCACTGTGTTCAGTCAACATCCCAGATTCAGTGTAGACACCAAATCAGCACTGTATTCAGTCTACATCCCAGATTCAGTGTGTACACTAAATTAGCACTGTGTTCAGTCTACAACACGGATTCAGTGTGTACACTAAATCAGCACTATGTTCAGTCTACAACACGGATTCAGTGAATACACTTAATCAGCACTGTATTTAGTCGACATCTCAGATTCAGTGTATACGGTCAATCAGTACTGTGTTCAATCTGCATCCGGGTTGAAATGTATAAAATAAATCTGCACTGTATTCAGTCTACACACTGGAATCAGTGTATACAATAAATCAGCGCTGTGTTCAGTGTACACCCCGGATTCAATGTATACGCTAAATCAGCACTATGTTCAGTCTACATCCCCGATTCAGTGTATACAGTCAATCAGTACTGTATTCAGTCTACATCCCAGATTCAGTGTGTACACTAAATCAGCACTGTGTTCAGTCTACAACACGGATTCAGTGTGTACACTAAATCAGCACTGTGTTCAGTCTACAACACGGATTCAGTGAATACACTTAATCAGCACTGTATTTAGTCGACATCCCAGATTCAGTGTATACGGTCAATCAGTACTGTGTTCAATATGCATCCGGGTTGAAATGTATAAAATAAATCTGCACTGTATTCTGTCTACACACTGGAATCAGTGTATACACTAAATCAGCGCTGTGTTCAGTGTACACCCTGGATTCAATGTATACGCTAAATCAGCACTATGTTCAGTCTACATCCCGGATTCAGTGTATACAGTCAATCAGTACTGTGTTCAATCTGCATCGCGGATTCAGTGTGTACGCTAAATCAGCACTGTATTCCGACTACAACATGGATTCAGTGAATACACTTAATCAGCACTGTGTTCAGTCTACATTCCGGATTCAGTGTATACACTAAATCAGCGCTGTGTTCGATCTGCATCGCGGATTCAGTGTGTACGCTAAATCAGCACTGTATTCTGACTACAACACGGATTCAGTGAATACACTTAATCAGCACTCCGTTCAGTCTACATCCCGGATTCAGTGTATACAACAGATCAGCGCTGTGTTCAATCTACATCCCGGATTCAGTGTGTACAATAAATCAGCACTATGTTCAGACTGCATCCGGGTTGGTATGTATACACGACATCCGCACTGTATTCAGCCTACATGCCAGATACAGTGTATACACTAAGTCACCACTGTGTTCAGTCTACATCCCGGATTCAGTGTATACACTAAATCAGCACTGTGTTCAGTCTACATCCCAGATTCAGTGTGTACACTAAATCTACACTGTGTTCAGTCTACATCACGGATTCAGCGTATACAGGCAATCTGCACTGTATTCAGCCTACTTCCTGGATCCAGTGTATACTCTAAATCAGCACTGTGTTCAGTCTACGTCCCGGATTCAGTTTGTACACGAAATCAGCACTGTTCAGTACACATCCCGGATTCAGTGTATACGCTAAATCAGCACACTGTTCAGTCAACAACACGGAGTCATTTTTTACACTAAATCGGCACTGTATTCAGTCTAAAACATGAATTCACTTTATAAACTTATCAACACTGTGTTCAACCTACATCCCGGACTCAGTGTATACACTAAATCAGGACTGCATTCAGTCGACATCCCAGATTCAGTGTTTACGCTAATTTAGCACTGTGTTCAGTTGATATCACAGATTCAGCGTATACGCTAAATCTGTACAGTGTTCAGTCATCATTCTCGATCCAGTGTATTCACTAAATCTACACTGTGTTCAGTCTACATCCCGGATTGAGTGTATACCCTAAATCTGTACAGTGTTCAGTCGTCATTCTCGATCCAGTGTATACACTAAATCTACATTGTGTTCAGTCTACATCCCGGATTCAGCGTATACGCTAAATCAAGCACTGTGTTCAATCTGCATTCCAGATTCAGTGTGTACAATAAATCAGCACTGTGTTCAGTCTACACGCTGAATTCAGGATATACACTAAATCTGCACTGTGTTCATTTTACATCCCAGATTCAGAGTATAAACAAAATTAACACAGTGTTCAGCCTACAGCCCGGACTCAGTGTATACACGAAATCAGCACTGTGTTCAGTCTACATCCCGGATTCAGTGATTAAACTAAATCAGCACTGTGTTCAGTCTACATCCCGGATTCAGTGTAAACACAAAATCAGCACTGTGTTCAGTCTACATACCGGATTCAGTGATTAAACTAAATCAGCACTGTGTTCAGTCTACATCCCAGATTCAGTGTAAACACTAAACCAGCACTGTGTTCAGTCTACTTCCCGGATTCATTGTATACAGTCAATCAGTACTGTGTTCAATCTGCATCCGGGTTGAAATGTATAAAATAAATCAGCGCTGTGTTCAGTGTACACCCCGGATTCAATGTATACGCTAAATCAGCACTATGTTCAGACTACATCCCAGATTCAGTGTATACAGTAAATCAGTACTGTGTTCAATCTGCATCCTGGATTCAGTGTGTACGCTAAATCAGCACTGTATTCTGACTACAACACGGATTCAGTGAATACACTTAATCAGCACTGTGTTCAATCTACATCTCGGATTCAGTGTGTACAATAAATCAGCACTATGTTCAGACTGCATCCGGGTTGGTATGTATACACTACATCCGCACTGTATTCAGCCTACACGCCAGATACAGTGTATACACTAAGTCACCACTGTGTTCAGTCTACATCCCGGATTCAGTGTATACACTAAATCAGCACTATGTTCAGACTGCATCCGGGTTGGTATGTATACACTACATCCGCACTGTATTCAGCCTACACGCCAGATACAGTGTATATACTAAGTCACCACTGTGTTCAGTCTACATCCCGGATTCAGTGTATACACTAAATCAGCACTGTGTTCAGTCTACATCCTGGATTCAGTGTGTACACTAAATCTACACTGTGTTCAGTCTACATCACGGATTCAGCGTATGCGCTAAATCTGTACAGTGTTCAGTCGACATTCTCGATCCAGTGTATACACGAAATCTGCATTGCGTTCAGTCTACATCCCGGATTCAGCGTATATGCTAAATCACCACTGTGTTCAGCCTACAGCCCGGACTCAGTGTATACACTAAATCAGCTCTGTGTTCAGTCTACACCCCGGATTCAGTACATCCACTAAATCAGCACTGTGTTCATTTTACATCCTGGATTCAGTGCAAAAGCTAAATCAGCACTGTGTTCAGTCTACTTCCCGGATTCATTGTATACAGTCAATCAGCACTGTATTCAGCCTACTTCCTGGATCCAGTGTATACTCTAAATCAGCACTGTGTTCAGTCTACGTCCCGGATTCAGTTTGTACACGAAATCAGCACTGTTCAGTACACATCCCGGATTCAGTGTATACGCTAAATCAGCACACTGTTCAGTCAACAACACGGAGTCATTTTATACACTAAATCGGCACTGTATTCAGTCTAAAACATGGATTCACTATATAAACTTACCAACACTGTGTTCAGCCTATATCCCGGACTCAGTGTATACACTAAATCAGGACTGCATTCAGTCGACATCCCAGATTCAGTGTATACGCTAATTTAGCATTGTGTTCAGTCGTCATTCTCGATCCAGTGTATACACTAAATCTACATTGTGTTCACTCTACATCCTGGATTGAGTGTATACCCTAAATCTGTACAGTGTTCAGTCGTCATTCTCGATCCAGTGAATACACTAAATCTACATTGTGTTCAGTCTACATCCCGGATTCAGCGTATACGCTAAATCAAGCACTGTGCTCAATCTGCATTCCGGATTCAGGAAATACACTAAATTGGCACTGTGTTCATTTTACATCCCAGATTAAGTGTATAAACAAAATCAGCACAGTGTTCAGTCTACAGCCAGAACTCAGTGTATACACGAAATCAGCACTGTGTTCAGTCTACATCCCGGATTCAGTGATTAAACTAAATCAGCACTGTGTTCAGTCTACATCCCGGATTCAGTGTAAACATGAAATCAGCACTGTTTTCAGTCTACATCCCGGATTCAGTGATTAAACTAAATCAGCACTGTGCTCAGTCTACATCCCAGATTCAGTGTAAACACTAAACCAGCACTGTGTTCAGTCTACTTCCCAGATTCATTGTATACAGTCAATCAGTACTGTCTTCAATCTGCATCCGGGTTGAAATGTATAAAATAATTCAGCGCTGTGTTCAGTGTACACCCCGGATTCAATGTATACGCTAAATCAGCACTATGTTCAGACTACATCCCAGATTCAGTGTATACAGTAAATCAGTACTGTGTTCAATCTGCATCCTGGATTCAGTGTGTACGCTAAATCAGCACTGTATTCTGACTACAACACGGATTCAGTGAATACACTTAATCAGCACTGTGTTCAATCTACATCTCGGATTCAGTGTGTACAATAAATCAGCACTATGTTCAGACTGCATCCGGGTTGGTATGTATACACTACATCCGCACTGTATTCAGCCTACACGCCAGATACAGTGTATACACTAAGTCACCACTGTGTTCAGTCTACATCCCGGATTCAGTGTATACACTAAATCAGCACTATGTTCAGACTGCATCCGGGTTGGTATGTATACACTACATCCGCACTGTATTCAGCCTACACGCCAGATACAGTGTATATACTAAGTCACCACTGTGTTCAGTCTACATCCCGGATTCAGTGTATACACTAAATCAGCACTGTGTTCAGTCTACATCCTGGATTCAGTGTGTACACTAAATCTACACTGTGTTCAGTCTACATCACGGATTCAGCGTATGCGCTAAATCTGTACAGTGTTCAGTCGACATTCTCGATCCAGTGTATACACGAAATCTGCATTGCGTTCAGTCTACATCCCGGATTCAGCGTATATGCTAAATCACCACTGTGTTCAGCCTACAGCCCGGACTCAGTGTATACACTAAATCAGCTCTGTGTTCAGTCTACACCCCGGATTCAGTACATCCACTAAATCAGCACTGTGTTCATTTTACATCCTGGATTCAGTGCAAAAGCTAAATCAGCACTGTGTTCAGTCTACTTCCCGGATTCATTGTATACAGTCAATCAGCACTGTATTCAGCCTACTTCCTGGATCCAGTGTATACTCTAAATCAGCACTGTGTTCAGTCTACGTCCCGGATTCAGTTTGTACACGAAATCAGCACTGTTCAGTACACATCCCGGATTCAGTGTATACGCTAAATCAGCACACTGTTCAGTCAACAACACGGAGTCATTTTATACACTAAATCGGCACTGTATTCAGTCTAAAACATGGATTCACTATATAAACTTACCAACACTGTGTTCAGCCTATATCCCGGACTCAGTGTATACACTAAATCAGGACTGCATTCAGTCGACATCCCAGATTCAGTGTATACGCTAATTTAGCATTGTGTTCAGTCGTCATTCTCGATCCAGTGTATACACTAAATCTACATTGTGTTCACTCTACATCCTGGATTGAGTGTATACCCTAAATCTGTACAGTGTTCAGTCGTCATTCTCGATCCAGTGAATACACTAAATCTACATTGTGTTCAGTCTACATCCCGGATTCAGCGTATACGCTAAATCAAGCACTGTGCTCAATCTGCATTCCGGATTCAGGATATACACTAAATTGGCACTGTGTTCATTTTACATCCCAGATTAAGTGTATAAACAAAATCAGCACAGTGTTCAGTCTACAGCCAGAACTCAGTGTATACACGAAATCAGCACTGTGTTCAGTCTACATCCCGGATTCAGTGATTAAACTAAATCAGCACTGTGTTCAGTCTACATCCCGGATTCAGTGTAAACATGAAATCAGCACTGTTTTCAGTCTACATCCCGGATTCAGTGATTAAACTAAATCAGCACTGTGCTCAGTCTACATCCCAGATTCAGTGTAAACACTAAACCAGCACTGTGTTCAGTCTACTTCCCAGATTCATTGTATACAGTCAATCAGTACTGTCTTCAATCTGCATCCGGGTTGAAATGTATAAAATAATTCAGCGCTGTGTTCAGTGTACACCCCGGATTCAATGTATACACTAAATCAGCACTATGTTCAGTCTACATCCCGGATTCAGTGTATACAGTCAATCAGTACTGTGTTCAATCTGCATCCTGGATTCAGTGTGTACGCTAAATCAGCACTGTATTCCGACTACAACACGGATTCAGTGAATACACTTAATCAGCACTGTGTTCAGTCTACATCCCGGATTCAGTGTATACAACAAATCAGCGCTGTGTTCAATCTACATCCCGGATTCAGTGTGTACAATAAATCAGCACTATGTTCAGACTGCATCCGGGTTGGTATGTATACACGACATCTGCACTGTATTCAGCCTACACGCCGGATACAGTATATACACTAAGTCACCACTGTGTTCAGTCTACATCCCGGATTCAGTGTATACACTAAATCAGCACTGTGTTCAGTCTACATCCTGGATTCAGTGTGTACACTAAATCTACACTGTGTTCAGTCTACATCACGGATTCAGCGTATGCGCTAAATCTGTACAGTGTTCAGTCGACATTCTCGATCCAGTGTATACACGAAATCTGCATTGCGTTCAGTCTACATCCCGGATTCAGCGTATATGCTAAATCACCACTGTGTTCAGCCTACAGCCCGGACTCAGTGTATACACTAAATCAGCTCTGTGTTCAGTCTACACCCCGGATTCAGTACATCCACTAAATCAGCACTGTGTTCATTTTACATCCTGGATTCAGTGCAAAAGCTAAATCAGCACTGTGTTCAGTCTACTTCCCGGATTCATTGTATACAGTCAATCAGCACTGTATTCAGCCTACTTCCTGGATCCAGTGTATACTCTAAATCAGCACTGTGTTCAGTCTACGTCCCGGATTCAGTTTGTACACGAAATCAGCACTGTTCAGTACACATCCCGGATTCAGTGTATACGCTAAATCAGCACACTGTTCAGTCAACAACACGGAGTCATTTTATACACTAAATCGGCACTGTATTCAGTCTAAAACATGGATTCACTATATAAACTTACCAACACTGTGTTCAGCCTATATCCCGGACTCAGTGTATACACTAAATCAGGACTGCATTCAGTCGACATCCCAGATTCAGTGTATACGCTAATTTAGCATTGTGTTCAGTCGTCATTCTCGATCCAGTGTATACACTAAATCTACATTGTGTTCACTCTACATCCTGGATTGAGTGTATACCCTAAATCTGTACAGTGTTCAGTCGTCATTCTCGATCCAGTGAATACACTAAATCTACATTGTGTTCAGTCTACATCCCGGATTCAGCGTATACGCTAAATCAAGCACTGTGCTCAATCTGCATTCCGGATTCAGGATATACACTAAATTGGCACTGTGTTCATTTTACATCCCAGATTAAGTGTATAAACAAAATCAGCACAGTGTTCAGTCTACAGCCAGAACTCAGTGTATACACGAAATCAGCACTGTGTTCAGTCTACATCCCGGATTCAGTGATTAAACTAAATCAGCACTGTGTTCAGTCTACATCCCGGATTCAGTGTAAACATGAAATCAGCACTGTTTTCAGTCTACATCCCGGATTCAGTGATTAAACTAAATCAGCACTGTGCTCAGTCTACATCCCAGATTCAGTGTAAACACTAAACCAGCACTGTGTTCAGTCTACTTCCCAGATTCATTGTATACAGTCAATCAGTACTGTCTTCAATCTGCATCCGGGTTGAAATGTATAAAATAATTCAGCGCTGTGTTCAGTGTACACCCCGGATTCAATGTATACACTAAATCAGCACTATGTTCAGTCTACATCCCGGATTCAGTGTATACAGTCAATCAGTACTGTGTTCAATCTGCATCCTGGATTCAGTGTGTACGCTAAATCAGCACTGTATTCCGACTACAACACGGATTCAGTGAATACACTTAATCAGCACTGTGTTCAGTCTACATCCCGGATTCAGTGTATACAACAAATCAGCGCTGTGTTCAATCTACATCCCGGATTCAGTGTGTACAATAAATCAGCACTATGTTCAGACTGCATCCGGGTTGGTATGTATACACGACATCTGCACTGTATTCAGCCTACACGCCGGATACAGTATATACACTAAGTCACCACTGTGTTCAGCCTACATCCCGGATTCAGTGTGTACACTAAGTCTACACTGTGTTCAGTCTACATCACGGATTCAGCGTATACGCTAAATCTGTACAGTGTTCAGTCGTCATTCTCGATCCAGTGTATACACGAAATCTGCATTGCGTTCAGTCTACATCCTGGATTCAGCGTATATGCTAAATCACCACTGTGTTCAGCCTACAGCCCGGACTCAGTGTATACACTAAATCAGCTCTGTGTTCAGTCTACACCCCGGATTCAGTACATCCACTAAATCAGCACTGTGTTCATTTTACATCCTGGATTCAGTGCAAAAGCTAAATCAGCACTGTGTTCAGTCTACTTCCCGGATTCATTGTATACAGTCAATCAGCACTGTATTCAGCCTACTTCCTGGATCCAGTGTATACTCTAAATCAGCACTGTGTTCAGTCTACGTCCCGGATTCAGTTTGTACACGAAATCAGCACTGTTCAGTACACATCCCGGATTCAGTGTATACGCTAAATCAGCACACTGTTCAGTCAACAACACGGAGTCATTTTATACACTAAATTGGCACTGTATTCAGTCTAAAACATGGATTCACTATATAAACTTATCAACGCTGTGTTCAGCCTATATCCCGGACTCAGTGTATACACTAAATCAGGACTGCATTCAGTCGACATCCCAGATTCAGTGTATACGCTAATTTAGCACTGTGTTCAGTTGATATCACGGATTCAGCGTATGGGCTAAATCTGTACAGTGTTCAGTCATCATTCTCGATCCAGTGTATTCACTAAATCTACACTGTGTTCAGTCTACATCCCGGATTGAGTGTATACCCTAAATAAGCACTGTGTTCAGTCTACATCCCGGATTCAGAGTATACACTAAATCAGCACTGTGCTCAATCTACATCCCAGATTCAGTGTATATAGTCAATGAGTACTGTGTTCAGTCTACATCACGGATGCGCTGTATACACTAAATCAGCACTGTGTTCAGTCTACGTCCTGGATTCAGTTTGTACACGAAATCAGCACTGTTCAGTACACATCCCGGATTCAGTGTAAACACGAAATCAGCACACTGTTCAGTCTACAACACGGAGTCATTTTATACACTAAATCGGCACTGTATTCAGTCTAAAAAATAAATTCACTGTATAAACTTATCAACACTGTGTTCAACCTACATCCCGGACTCAGTGTATACACTAAATCAGGACTGCATTCAGTCGACATCCCAGATTCAGTGTATACGCTAATTTAGCACTGTGTTCAGTTGATATCACGGATTCAGCGTATGGGCTAAATCTGTACAGTGTTCAGTCATTATTCTCGATCCAGTGTATTCACTAAATCTACACTGTGTTCAGTCTACATCCCGGATTGAGTGTATACCCTAAATAAGCACTGTGTTCAGTCTACATCCCGGATTCAGAGTATACACTAAATCAGCACTGTGCTCAATCTACATCCCAGATTCAGTGTATATAGTCAATGAGTACTGTGTTCAGTCTACATCACGGATGCGCTGTATACACTAAATCAGCACTGTGTTCAGTCTACATAACGGATACAGTGTATACACTAAATCAGCACTATGTTCAATCTACACCCCGGATTCAGTGTATACACTAAATCAGCACTGTGTTCAATCTACATCCCCGATTCAGTGTATACACTAAATCAGCATGTGTTCATTCTATATCCCGGATTCAGTGTATATACTAAATCAGCACTGTGTTCAATCTACATCCCCGTTTCAGTGTATACACTAAATCAGCACTGTGTTCAATACACATACCGGATCCAGTGTATACACTAACTCTACACTGTGTTCAGTCTGCATCCCGGATTCAGTGTATATACTAAATCTGCATAGTGTTCATTCTACATCCCGGACTCAGTGTATACGCGAAATCAGCACTGTGTTCAGTCAACATCACGGATTCAGTGTATACAGTCAATGAGTACTGTGTTCAGTCTGCATACCGGATGCGGTGTATACGCTAAATAAGCACTGTGTTCAGTCTACATACCGGATGCGGTGTATACGCTAAATAAGCACTGTGTTCAGTCTACATACCGGATACAGTGTATACACTAAATCAGCACTGTGTTCAATCTACATCCCAGATTCAGTGTATACGCTAATTTAGCACTGTGTTCAGTTGATATCACGGATTCAGCGTATGGGCTAAATCTGTACAGTGTTCAGTCATCATTCTCGATCCAGTGTATTCACTAAATCTACATTGTGTTCAGTCTACATCCCGGATTCAGCGTATACGCTAAATCAAGCACTGTGCTCAATCTGCATTCCGGATTCAGGATATACACTAAATTGGCACTGTGTTCATTTTACATCCCAGATTAAGTGTATAAACAAAATCAGCACAGTGTTCAGTCTACAGCCAGAACTCAGTGTATACACGAAATCAGCACTGTGTTCAGTCTACATCCCGGATTCAGTGATTAAACTAAATCAGCACTGTGTTCAATCCACATACCGGATCCAGTGTATACAAGAAATCAGCACTGTGTTCAATCTAAATCCCGGATTCAGTGTGTATAATAAATCAGAACTGTGTTCAGACTGCATCCGGGTTGGTATGTATACACTAAATTGGCATTGTATTCAGCCTACACGCCGGATACAGTGTATACACTAAGTCACCACTGTGTTCAGTCTACATCCTGGATTCAGTGCATACAGTCAATCAGTACTGTGTTCAATCTGCATCCGGGTTGAAATGTATAAAATAAATCAGCGCTGTGTTCAGTGTACACCCCGGATTCAATGTATACGCTAAATCAGCACTATGTTCAGTCTACATCCCAGATTCAGTGTATACAGTAAATCAGTACTGTGTTCAATCTGCATCCTGGATTCAGTGTGTACGCTAAATCAGCACTGTATTCCGACTACAACACGGATTCAGTGAATACACTTAATCAGCACTGTGTTCAGTCTACATCCCGGATTCAGTGTATACAACAAATCAGTGCTGTGTTCAATCTACATCTCGGATTCAGTGTGTACAATAAATCAGCACTATGTTCAGACTGCATCCGGGTTGGTATGTATACACTACATCCGCACTGTATTCAGCCTACACGCCAGATACAGTGTATATACTAAGTCACCACTGTGTTCAGTCTACATCCCGGATTCAGTGTATACACTAAATCAGCACTGTGTTCAGTCTACATCCTGGATTCAGTGTGCACACTAAATCTACACTGTGTTCAGTCTACATCACGGATTCAGCGTATGCGCTAAATCTGTACAGTGTTCAGTCGACATTCTCGATCCAGTGTATACACGAAATCTGCATTGCGTTCAGTCTACATCCCGGATTCAGCGTATATGCTAAATCACCACTGTGTTCAGCCTACAGCCCGGACTCAGTGTATACACTAAATCAGCTCTGTGTTCAGTCTACATCCCAGATTCAGTGTAAACACTAAACCAGCACTGTGTTCAGTCTACTTCCCGGATTCATTGTATACAGTCAATCAGTACTGTGTTCAATCTGCATCCGGGTTGAAATGTATAAAATAAATCAGCGCTGTGTTCAGTGTACACCCCGGATTCAATGTATACGCTAAATCAGCACTATGTTCAGTCGACATCCCAGATTCAGTGTATACGCTAATTTAGCATTGTGTTCAGTCGTCATTCTCGATCCAGTGTATACACTAAATCTACATTGTGTTCACTCTACATCCTGGATTGAGTGTATACCCTAAATCTGTACAGTGTTCAGTCGTCATTCTCGATCCAGTGAATACACTAAATCTACATTGTGTTCAGTCTACATCCCGGATTCAGCGTATACGCTAAATCAAGCACTGTGCTCAATCTGCATTCCGGATTCAGGATATACACTAAATTGGCACTGTGTTCATTTTACATCCCAGATTAAGTGTATAAACAAAATCAGCACAGTGTTCAGTCTACAGCCAGAACTCAGTGTATACACGAAATCAGCACTGTGTTCAGTCTACATCCCGGATTCAGTGATTAAACTAAATCAGCACTGTGTTCAGTCTACATCCCGGATTCAGTGTAAACATGAAATCAGCACTGTTTTCAGTCTACATCCCGGATTCAGTGATTAAACTAAATCAGCACTGTGCTCAGTCTACATCCCAGATTCAGTGTAAACACTAAACCAGCACTGTGTTCAGTCTACTTCCCAGATTCATTGTATACAGTCAATCAGTACTGTCTTCAATCTGCATCCGGGTTGAAATGTATAAAATAATTCAGCGCTGTGTTCAGTGTACACCCCGGATTCAATGTATACACTAAATCAGCACTATGTTCAGTCTACATCCCGGATTCAGTGTATACAGTCAATCAGTACTGTGTTCAATCAGCATCCTGGATTCAGTGTGTACGCTAAATCAGCACTGTATTCCGACTACAACACGGATTCAGTGAATACACTTAATCAGCACTGTGTTCAGTCTACATCCCGGATTCAGTGTATACAACAAATCAGCGCTGTGTTCAATCTACATCCCGGATTCAGTGTGTACAATAAATCAGCACTATGTTCAGACTGCATCCGGGTTGGTATGTATACACGACATCTGCACTGTATTCAGCCTACACGCCGGATACAGTATATACACTAAGTCACCACTGTGTTCAGCCTACATCCCGGATTCAGTGTGTACACTATGTCTACACTGTGTTCAGTCTACATCACGGATTCAGCGTATACGCTAAATCTGTACAGTGTTCAGTCGTCATTCTCGATCCAGTGTATACACGAAATCTGCATTGCGTTCAGTCTACATCCTGGATTCAGCGTATATGCTAAATCACCACTGTGTTCAGCCTACAGCCCGGACTCAGTGTATACACTAAATCAGCTCTGTGTTCAGTCTACACCCCGGATTCAGTACATCCACAAAATCAGCACTGTGTTCATTTTACATCCTGGATTCAGTGCAAAAGCTAAATCAGCACTGTGTTCAGTCTACTTCCCGGATTCATTGTATACAGTCAATCAGCACTGTATTCAGCCTACTTCCTGGATCCAGTGTATACTCTAAATCAGCACTGTGTTCAGTCTACGTCCCGGATTCAGTTTGTACACGAAATCAGCACTGTTCAGTACACATCCCGGATTCAGTGTATACGCTAAATCAGCACACTGTTCAGTCAACAACACGGAGTCATTTTATACACTAAATTGGCACTGTATTCAGTCTAAAACATGGATTCACTATATAAACTTATCAACGCTGTGTTCAGCCTATATCCCGGACTCAGTGTATACACTAAATCAGGACTGCATTCAGTCGACATCCCAGATTCAGTGTATACGCTAATTTAGCACTGTGTTCAGTTGATATCACGGATTCAGCGTATGGGCTAAATCTGTACAGTGTTCAGTCATCATTCTCGATCCAGTGTATTCACTAAATCTACACTGTGTTCAGTCTACATCCCGGATTGAGTGTATACCCTAAATAAGCACTGTGTTCAGTCTACATCCCGGATTCAGAGTATACACTAAATCAGCACTGTGCTCAATCTACATCCCAGATTCAGTGTATATAGTCAATGAGTACTGTGTTCAGTCTACATCATGGATGCGCTGTATACACTAAATCAGCACTGTGTTCAGTCTACGTCCTGGATTCAGTTTGTACACGAAATCAGCACTGTTCAGTACACATCCCGGATTCAGTGTAAACACGAAATCAGCACACTGTTCAGTCTACAACACGGAGTCATTTTATACACTAAATCGGCACTGTATTCAGTCTAAAAAATAAATTCACTGTATAAACTTATCAACACTGTGTTCAACCTACATCCCGGACTCAGTGTATACACTAAATCAGGACTGCATTCAGTCGACATCCCAGATTCAGTGTATACGCTAATTTAGCACTGTGTTCAGTTGATATCACGGATTCAGCGTATGGGCTAAATCTGTACAGTGTTCAGTCATCATTCTCGATCCAGTGTATTCACTAAATCTACACTGTGTTCAGTCTACATCCCGGATTGAGTGTATACCCTAAATAAGCACTGTGTTCAGTCTACATCCCGGATTCAGAGTATACACTAAATCAGCACTGTGCTCAATCTACATCCCAGATTCAGTGTATATAGTCAATGAGTACTGTGTTCAGTCTACATCACGGATGCGCTGTATACACTAAATCAGCACTGTGTTCAGTCTACATAACGGATACAGTGTATACACTAAATCAGCACTATGTTCAATCTACACCCCGGATTCAGTGTATACACTAAATCAGCACTGTGTTCAATCTACATCCCCGATTCAGTGTATACACTAAATCAGCATGTGTTCATTCTATATCCCGGATTCAGTGTATATACTAAATCAGCACTGTGTTCAATCTACATCCCCGTTTCAGTGTATACACTAAATCAGCACTGTGTTCAATACACATACCGGATCCAGTGTATACACTAACTCTACACTGTGTTCAGTCTGCATCCCGGATTCAGTGTATATACTAAATCTGCATAGTGTTTATTCTACATCCCGGACTCAGTGTATACGCGAAATCAGCACTGTGTTCAGTCAACATCACGGATTCAGTGTATACAGTCAATGAGTACTGTGTTCAGTCTGCATACCGGATGCGGTGTATACGCTAAATAAGCACTGTGTTCAGTCTACATACCGGATACAGTGTATACACTAAATCAGCACTGTGTTCAATCTACATCCCGGTTTCAGTGTATACACTAAATCAGCACTGTGTTCAATCCACATACCGGATCCAGTGTATACACTAATTCTACACTGTGTTCAGTCTACATACCGGATACTGTGTATACACTAAATCAGCACTGTGTTCAATCTACATCCCGGATTCAGTGTATACACTAAATCTACACTGTGTTCATTTTACATCCCAGATTCAGTGTATACAATAAATCAGCACTGTGTTCAGACTGCATCCGGGTTGGTATGTATACACTACATCCGCACTGTATTCAGCCTACACGCCAGATACAGTGTATACACTAAGTCACCACTGTGTTCAGTCTACATCCCGGATTCAGTGTATACACTAAATCAGCACTGTGTTCAGTCTACATCCCGGATTCAGTGTGTAAACTAAATCTACACTGTGTTCAGTCTACATCACGGATTCAGCGTATACGCTAAATCTGTACAGTGTTCAGTCGACATTCTCGATCCAGTGTATACACGAAATCTGCATTGCGTTCAGTCTACATCCCGGATTCAGCGTATATGCTAAATCACCACTGTGTTCAGCCTACAGCCCGGACTCAGTGTATACACTAAATCAGCTCTGTGTTCAGTCTACACCCCGGATTCAGTACATCCACTAAATCAGCACTGTGTTCATTTTACATCCTGGATTCAGTGCAAAAGCTAAATCAGCACTGTGTTCAGTCTACTTCCCGGATTCATTGTATACAGTCAATCAGCACTGTATTCAGCCTACTTCCTGGATCCAGTGTATACTCTAAATCAGCACTGTGTTCAGTCTACGTCCCGGATTCAGTTTGTACACGAAATCAGCACTGTTCAGTACACATCCCGGATTCAGTGTATACGCTAAATCAGCACACTGTTCAGTCAACAACACGGAGTCATTTTATACACTAAATCGGCACTGTATTCAGTCTAAAACATGGATTCACTATATAAACTTACCAACACTGTGTTCAGCCTATATCCCGGACTCAGTGTATACACTAAATCAGGACTGCATTCAGTCGACATCCCAGATTCAGTGTATACGCTAATTTAGCACTGTGTTCAGTCGTCATTCTCGATCCAGTGTATACACTAAATCTACATTGTGTTCACTCTACATCCTGGATTGAGTGTATACCCTAAATCTGTACAGTGTTCAGTCGTCATTCTCGATCCAGTGAATACACTAAATCTACATTGTGTTCAGTCTACATCCCGGATTCAGCGTATACGCTAAATCAAGCACTGTGCTCAATCTGCATTCCGGATTCAGGATATACACTAAATTGGCACTGTGTTCATTTTACATCCCAGATTAAGTGTATAAACAAAATCAGCACAGTGTTCAGTCTACAGCCAGAACTCAGTGTATACACGAAATCAGCACTGTGTTCAGTCTACATCCCGGATTCAGTGATTAAACTAAATCAGCACTGTGTTCAGTCTACATCCCGGATTCAGTGTAAACATGAAATCAGCACTGTGTTCAGTCTACATCCCGGATTCAGTGATTAAACTAAATCAGCACTGTGCTCAGTCTACAACCCAGACTCAGTGTAAACACTAAACCAGCACTGTGTTCAGTCTACTTCCCAGATTCATTGTATACAGTCAATCAGTACTGTCTTCAATCTGCATCCGGGTTGAAATGTATAAAATAATTCAGCGCTGTGTTCAGTGTACACCCCGGATTCAATGTATACACTAAATCAGCACTATGTTCAGTCTACATCCCGGATTCAGTGTATACAGTCAATCAGTACTGTGTTCAATCTGCATCCCGGATTCAGTGTGTACGCTAAATCAGCACTGTATTCCGACTACAACACGGATTCAGTGAATACACTTAATCAGCACTGTGTTCAGTCTACATCCCGGATTCAGTGTATACAACAAATCAGCGCTGTGTTCAATCTACATCCCGGATTCAGTGTGTACAATAAATCAGCACTATGTTCAGACTGCATCCGGGTTGGTATGTATACACGACATCTGCACTGTATTCAGCCTACACGCCGGATACAGTATATACACTAAGTCACCACTGTGTTCAGCCTACATCCCGGATTCAGTGTGTACACTAAATCTACACTGTGTTCAGTCTACATCACGGATTCAGCGTATACGCTAAATCTGTACAGTGTTCAGTCGTCATTCTCGATCCAGTGTATACACGAAATCTGCATTGCGTTCAGTCTACATCCCGGATTCAGCGTATATGCTAAATCACCACTGTGTTCAGCCTACAGCCCGGACTCAGTGTATACACTAAATCAGCTCTGTGTTCAGTCTACACCCCGGATTCAGTACATCCACTAAATCAGCACTGTGTTCATTTTACATCCTGGATTCAGTGCAAAAGCTAAATCAGCACTGTGTTCAGTCTACTTCCCGGATTCATTGTATACAGTCAATCAGCACTGTATTCAGCCTACTTCCTGGATCCAGTGTATACTCTAAATCAGCACTGTGTTCAGTCTACGTCCCGGATTCAGTTTGTACACTAAATCAGCACTGTTCAGTACACATCCCGGATTCAGTGTATACGCTAAATCAGCACACTGTTCAGTCAACAACACGGAGTCATTTTATACACTAAATTGGCACTGTATTCAGTCTAAAACATGGATTCACTATATAAACTTATCAACGCTGTGTTCAGCCTATATCCCGGACTCAGTGTATACACTAAATCAGGACTGCATTCAGTCGACATCCCAGATTCAGTGTATACGCTAATTTAGCACTGTGTTCAGTCGTCATTCTCGATCCAGTGTATACACTAAATCTACATTGTGTTCACTCTACATCCCGGATTGAGTGTATACCCTAAATCTGTACAGTGTTCAGTCGTCATTCTCGATCCAGTGAATACACTAAATCTACATTGTGTTCAGTCTACATCCCGGATTCAGCGTATACGCTAAATCAAGCACTGTGCTCAATCTGCATTCCGGATTCAGGATATACACTAAATTGGCACTGTGTTCATTTTACATCCCAGATTAAGTGTATAAACAAAATCAGCACAGTGTTCAGTCTACAGCCAGAACTCAGTGTATACACGAAATCAGCACTGTGTTCAGTCTACATCCCGGATTCAGTGATTAAACTAAATCAGCACTGTGTTCAGTCTACATCCCGGATTCAGTGTAAACACGAAATCAGCACTGTGTTCAGTCTATATCCCGGATTCAGTGATTAAACTAAATCAGCACTGTGCTCAGTCTACATCCCAGATTCAGTGTAAACACTAAACCAGCACTGTGTTCAGTCTACTTCCCGGATTCATTGTATACAGTCAATCAGTACTGTCTTCAATCTGCATCCGGGTTGAAATGTATAAAATAATTCAGCGCTGTGTTCAGTGTACACCCCGGATTCAATGTATACACTAAATCAGCACTATGTTCAGTCTACATCCCGGATTCAGTGTATACAGTCAATCAGTACTGTGTTCAATCTGCATCCCGGATTCAGTGTGTACGCTAAATCAGCACTGTATTCCGACTACAACACGGATTCAGTGAATACACTTAATCAGCACTGTGTTCAGTCTACATCCCGGATTCAGTGTATACAACAAATCAGCGCTGTGTTCAATCTACATCCCGGATTCAGTGTGTACAATAAATCAGCACTATGTTCAGACTGCATCCGGGTTGGTATGTATACACGACATCTGCACTGTATTCAGCCTACACGCCGGATACAGTATATACACTAAGTCACCACTGTGTTCAGCCTACATCCCGGATTCAGTGTGTACACTAAATCTACACTGTGTTCAGTCTACATCACGGATTCAGCGTATACGCTAAATCTGTACAGTGTTCAGTCGTCATTCTCGATCCAGTGTATACACTAAATCTGCATTGCGTTCAGTCTACATCCCGGATTCAGCGTATATGCTAAATCACCACTGTGTTCAGCCTACAGCCCGGACTCAGTGTATACACTAAATCAGCTCTGTGTTCAGTCTACACCCCGGATTCAGTACATCCACTAAATCAGCACTGTGTTCATTTTACATCCTGGATTCAGTGTAAACGCTAAATCAGCACTGTGTTCAGTCTACTTCCCGGATTCATTGTATACAGTCAATCAGCACTGTATTCAGCCTACTTCCTGGATCCAGTGTATACTCTAAATCAGCACTGTGTTCAGTCTACGTCCTGGATTCAGTTTGTACACGAAATCAGCACTGTTCAGTAAACATCCCGGATTCAGTGTAAACACGAAATCAGCACACTGTTCAGTCTACAACACGGAGTCATTTTATACACTAAATCGGCACTGTATTCAGTCTAAAAAATAAATTCACTGTATAAACTTATCAACACTGTGTTCAACCTACATCCCGGACTCAGTGTATACACTAAATCAGGACTGCATTCAGTCGACATCCCAGATTCAGTGTATACGCTAATTTAGCACTGTGTTCAGTTGATATCACGGATTCAGCGTATGGGCTAAATCTGTACAGTGTTCAGTCATCATTCTCGATCCAGTGTATTCACTAAATCTACACTGTGTTCAGTCTACATCCCGGATTGAGTGTATACCCTAAATAAGCACTGTGTTCAGTCTACATCCCGGATTCAGAGTATACACTAAATCAGCACTGTGCTCAATCTACATCCCAGATTCAGTGTATATAGTCAATGAGTACTGTGTTCAGTCTACATCACGGATGCGCTGTATACACTAAATCAGCACTGTGTTCAGTCTACATACCGGATACAGTGTATACACTAAATCAGCACTATGTTCAATCTACACCCCGGATTCAGTGTATACACTAAATCAGCACTGTGTTCAATCTACATCCCCGATTCAGTGTATACACTAAATCAGCATGTGTTCATTCTATATCCCGGATTCAGTGTATATACTAAATCAGCACTGTGTTCAATCTACATCCCCGTTTCAGTGTATACACTAAATCAGCACTGTGTTCAATATACATACCGGATCCAGTGTATACACTAAATCAGCACTGTGTTCAATATACATACCGGATCCAGTGTATACGCGAAATCAGCACTGTGTTCAGTCAACATCACGGATTCAGTGTATACAGTCAATGAGTACTGTGTTCAGTCTGCATACCGGATGCGGTGTATACGCTAAATAAGCACTGTGTTCAGTCTACATACCGGATACAGTGTATACACTAAATCAGCAATGTGTTCAATCTACATCCCGGTTTCAGTGTATACACTAAATCAGCACTGTGTTCAATCCACATACCGGATCCAGTGTATACACTAATTCTACACTGTGTTCAGTCTACATACCGGATACTGTGTATACACTAAATCAGCACTGTGTTCAATCCACATACCGGATCCAGTGTATACACTAAATCAGCACTGTGTTCAATCTACATCCCGGATTCAGTGTATACGCAAATTTAGCACTGTGTTCAGTCTAAATCCAAGATCCAGTTTATACACTGAATCGGTACTGTGTTCAGTCTACATCCCAGATTCAGTGTATACTGTCAATCAGAAGTGTGTTCCATCTGCATCCGGGTTGGAATGTATACACTAAATCTGCACTGTATTTAGCATACACCCCGGATTCAGTGTATACACAAAATCAGCACTGTGTTCAATCTACATCCCAGATTCAGTGTATATAGTCAATGAGTACTGTATTCAGTCTGCATACCGGATGCGGTGTATACACTAAATCAGCACAGTGTTCAGTCTACCTACCAGATACGGTGTATATACTAAATCAGCACTGTGTTCAATCTACATCCCGGATTCAGTGTATACACTAAATCAGCATGTGTTCATTCTACACCCCGTATTCAGTGTATACACTGAATCAGCACTGTGTTCAGTCTACATCCCGGATTCAGAGTATACACTAAATCAGCACTTTTCTTCAGTCTAAATCCCGGATTTAGCGTATCCGCTAAATCTGTACTGTGTTCAGTCGTCATTCTAGATCCAGTGTATACACTAATTCTACACTGTGTTCAGTCTGCATCCCGGATTCAGTGTATATACTAAATCAGCACAGTGTTCATTCTGCATCCCGGAAACAGTGTATACTCTAATTAAGCACTGTGTACAGTCGATATCCCAGATTCAGTGTATACGCTAAATCCGCACAGTGTTCAATCTGCACCCTGGACTCAGTGAATATGTAAATCAGCACTGTGTTCAGTCTACATCCAAGATCCAGATTAAACACTAAATCTGCACTGTGTTCTTTCTACATCCCAGATTCTGTGTATACTGTCAATCAGAACTGTGTTCAATCTGCATCCGGGTTGGAATGTATACACTAAATACGCACTGTATTCAGCCTACACCCCGGATTCAGTGTATTCAATAAATCAGCACTGTGTTCAGTCTACATACCGGATACATGTATTCACTAAATCAGCACTGTGTTCAATCTACATCCCAGATGCAGTGTATACACTAAATCAGCACTGTGTTCAATCCACATACCGGATCCAGTGTATACACTAAATCAGCACTGTGTTCAATCTACATCCCGGAGTCAGTGTGTACAATAAATCAGCACTGTGTTCAGACTGCATTCGGGTTGGAATGTATAAACTAAATCTGCACTGTATTCAGCCTATACGCCGGAATCAGTGTATACACTAAATCAGCACTGTGTCCAGTCTACATACCGGATAAAGTGTATTCACTAAATCAGCACTGTGTTCAGTCTACATCCCAGATTCAGTGTATACTGTCAATCAGAAGTGTTTTCAATCTGCATCCGGGTTGGATTGTATACACTAAATACGCACTGTATTCAGTCTACACCCCGGATTCAGTGTTTACACTAAATCAGCACTGTGTTCATTCTACATCCCTGACTCATTGTATACGCGAAATCATCACTGTGATCAGTCTACATCCCGGATTCAGTGTATATAGTCAATAAGTACTGTGTTCAGTCTGACATACCGGATACGGTGTATACACTAAATAAGCACTCTGTTCAAACTACATCCCGGATTCAGAGTATACACTAAATCAGCACTGTGTTCAGTCTACATACCGGATACAGTGTATACACTAAATCATCACTGTGCTCAATCTACATCCCAGATTCAGTGTATATAGTCAATGAGTACTGTGTTCAGTCTGCATACCGGATGCGGTGTATACACTAAATAAGCACTGTGTTCAATCTACGTACCGGATACAGTATATACACTAAATCACCACTATGTTCAATCTACATCCCGGATTCAGTGTGTACAATAAATCAGCACTGTGTTCAGTCTACACACTGGATTCAGTATATACACTAAATCTGCACTGTCTTCATTTTACATCCCAGATTCAGTGTATACAGAAAATCAGCACATTGTTCAGCCTACATCCCGGATTCAGTGTATACACTAAATCAGCACTGTGTTCAGCCTACATCACGGATTCGGTGTATACGCTAAATCTGTACAGTGTTCAGTCGTCATTCTCAATCCAGTGTATACACTAAATCTACATTGTGTTCAGTCAACATCCCGGATTCAGCGTATACGCTAAATCAAGCACTGTGTTCAATCGGCATTCTGGATTCAGTGTGTACAATAAATCAGCACTGTTCAGACTGCATCCGGGTTGGAATGTATAAACTAAATCTGCACTGTATTCAGCCTTTACGCCGGAATCAGTGTATGCACTAAATCAGCACTGTGTTCAGTCTACATCCCGGACTCCGTGTATACGCAAAATCAGCACTGTGTTCAGTCTACATCCCGGATTCAGTGTATATAGTCAATCAGTACTGTGTTCAGTCTACATCAAGGATGCACTGTAAACACTAAATCAGCACTGTGTTCAGTCTACAAACCGGATACAGTGTATACACTAAAACAGCACTGTGTTCAATCTACATCCCGGATTCAGTGTATACACTAAATCAGCATGTGTTCATTCTATATCCCGGATTCAGTGTATACACTAAATCAGCACAGTGTTCAATCTACATCCCGGTTTCAGTGTATACACTAAATCACCACTGTGTTCAATCTACATCCTGGATTCAGTGTATACAATAAATCAGCACTGTGTTCAGTCTGAATACTGGATACAGTGTATACACTAAATCAGCACTGTGTTCAAACTACATCCCCGATTCAGTGTATACACTAAATCAGCATGTGTTCATTCTATATCCCGGATTCAGTGCATATACTAAATCAGCACTGTGTTCAATCTACATCCCCGTTTCAGTGTATACACTAAATCAGCACTGTGTTCAGTCTAAATCCAAGATCTAGTTTATACACTGAATCGGTACTGTGTTCAGTCTACATCCCAGATTCAGTGTATACTGTCAATCAGAAGTGTGTTCCATCTGCATCCGAGTTGGAATGTATACACTAAATCCGCACTGTATTTAGCATACACCCCGGATTCAGTGTATACACAATGTCAGCACTGTGTTCATTCTAAATCCCGGACTCAGTGTATACACACTGTGCTCAATCTACATCCCAGATTCAGTGTATACACAAAATCAGCACTGTGTTCAGTCTAAATCCCGGATTCAGTGATTACACTAAATTAGCACTGTGTTCAGTCTACATCCCGGATTCAGTGTATACGCTAAATCAGCACTGTGTTCAGTCTACATCCCGGATTCATTGTATAGAGTCAATCAGTACAGTGTTCAATCTGCATCCTGGATTCAGTGTAAACACTAAATCAGCACTGTGTTCAATCCGAATACCGGATCCAGTGTATACAATAAATCAGCACTGTGTTCAGTCTACATACAGGATACAGAGTATACACTAAATCAGCACTGTGTTCAATCTACATCCCGGATTCAGTGTGTACAATAAATCAGCACTGTGTTCAGACTGCATCCGGGTTGGAATGTATAAACTAAATCTGCACTGTATTCAGCCTACACGCCGAATTCAGTGTATACGCTAATTCTGCACTGTGTTCAGTCAACATCCCGGATTCAGCGTATACGCTAAATCAAGCACTGTGTTCAATCTGCATTCTGGATTCACTGTGTACAATAAATCAGCGCTGTGTTCAGTCTACACTCTGGATTCAGTATATACACTAAATCTGCACTGTGTTCATTTTACATCCTAGATTCAGTGTATGCACGAAGTCAGCACAGTGTTCAACCTACATCCCGGATTCAGTGATTACACTAAATTAGCACTGTGTTCAGTCTACATCCCGGACTCAGTGTATACGCACTGTCTTCAATCTACATCCCAGATTCAGTGTATATAGCCAATGAGTTCTGTATTCAGTCTGCATACCGGATGCTGTGTATACACTAAATCAGCACTGTGTTCAGTCTACATCCCGGATTCAGTGTATACACAAAATCAGCACTGTGTTCAGTCTAAATCCTGGATTCAGTGATTACACTAAATTAGCACTGTGTTCAGTCTACATCCCAGATTCAGTGTATAAGCTAAATCAGCGCTGTGTTCAGTCTACTTCCTGGATTCATTGTATACAGTCAATCAGTACTGTGTTCAATCTGCATCCTGGATTCAGTTTAAACACTAAATCAGCACTGTGCTCAATCCACATACCGGATCCAATGTATACAATAAATCAGCACTGTGTTCAATCTACATCCCGGATTCAGTGTATACACTAAATCTACACTGTGTTCATTTTACATCCCAGATTCAGTGTATACACTAAATCAGCACTGTGTTCAGTCTACATCCCGGATTCAGTGTATACACAAAATCAGCACTGTGTTCAGTCTAAATCCCGGATTCAGTGATTACACTAAATCAGCACTGTGTTCAGTCTACATCCCGGATTCAGTGTATACACAAAATCAGCACTGTGTTCAGTCTAAATCCCGGATTCAGTGATTACACTAAATTAGCACTGTGTTCAGTCTACATCCCGGATTCAGTGTATACGTTAAATCAGCACTGTGTTCAGTCTACATCCCGGATTCGTTGTATAGAGTCAATCAGTACAGTGTTCAATCTGCATCATGGATTCAGTGAAAAAACACTAAATCAGCACTGTGTTCAATCCGAATACCGGATCCAGTGTATACAATAAATCAGCACTGTGTTCAGTCAACATACAGGATACAGAGTATACACTAAATAAGCACTGTGTTCAATCTACATCCCGGATTCAGTGTGTACAATAAATCAGCACTGTGTTCAGACTGCATTCGGGTTGGAATGTATAAACTAAATCTGCACTGTATTCAGCCTACACGCCGGATTCAGTGTATATGCTAATTCTGCACTGTGTTCAGTCAACATCCCGGATTCAGCGTATACGCTAAATCAAGCACTGTGTTCAATCTGCATTTTGGATTCAGTGTGTACAATAAATCAGCGCTGTGTTCAGTCTACACCCTGGATTCAGTATATACACTAAATCTGCACTGTGTTCATTTTACATCCTAGATTCAGTGTATACACGAAGTCAGCACAGTGTTCAGTCTACATCCCGGATTCAGTGCAAACGCTAAATCAGCGCTGCGTTCTGTCTACTTACCGGATTCATTGTATACAGTCAATCAGTACTGTGTTCAATCTGCATCCTGGATTCAGTGTAAACACTAAATCAGCACTGTGTTCAATCCACATACCGGATCCAGTGTATACACTAAATCAGCACAGTGTTCATTCTGCATCCCGGAATCAGGGTATACTCTAATTTAGCACTGTGTACAGTCGATATCCCAGATTCAGTGTATACGCTAAATCCGCACAGTGTTCAATCTGCACCCTGGACTCAGTGAATATGTAAATCAGCACTGTGTTCAATCTAGATCCGGGATACAGTGTATACACTAAATCATCACTGTGCTCAATCTACATCCCAGATTCAGTGTATATAGTCAATGAGTACTGTGTTCAGTCTGCATACCGGATGCGGTGTATACACTAAATAAGCACTGTGTTCAATCTACGTACCGGATACAGTATATACACTAAATCACCACTATGTTCAATCTACATCCCGGATTCAGTGTGTACAATAAATCAGCACTGTGTTCAGTCTACACACTGGATTCAGTATATACACTAAATCTGCACTGTCTTCATTTTACATCCCAGATTCAGTGTATACAGAAAATCAGCACATTGTTCAGCCTACATCCCGGATTCAGTGTATACACTAAATCAGCACTGTGTTCAGCCTACATCACGGATTCGGTGTATACGCTAAATCTGTACAGTGTTCAGTCGTCATTCTCAATCCAGTGTATACACTAAATCTACATTGTGTTCAGTCAACATCCCGGATTCAGCGTATACGCTAAATCAAGCACTGTGTTCAATCGGCATTCTGGATTCAGTGTGTACAATAAATCAGCACTGTTCAGACTGCATCCGGGTTGGAATGTATAAACTAAATCTGCACTGTATTCAGCCTTTACGCCGGAATCAGTGTATGCACTAAATCAGCACTGTGTTCAGTCTACATCCCGGACTCCGTGTATACGCAAAATCAGCACTGTGTTCAGTCTACATCCCGGATTCAGTGTATATAGTCAATCAGTACTGTGTTCAGTCTACATCAAGGATGCACTGTAAACACTAAATCAGCACTGTGTTCAGTCTACAAACCGGATACAGTGTATACACTAAAACAGCACTGTGTTCAATCTACATCCCGGATTCAGTGTATACACTAAATCAGCATGTGTTCATTCTATATCCCGGATTCAGTGTATACACTAAATCAGCACAGTGTTCAATCTACATCCCGGTTTCAGTGTATACACTAAATCACCACTGTGTTCAATCTACATCCTGGATTCAGTGTATACAATAAATCAGCACTGTGTTCAGTCTGAATACTGGATACAGTGTATACACTAAATCAGCACTGTGTTCAAACTACATCCCCGATTCAGTGTATACACTAAATCAGCATGTGTTCATTCTATATCCCGGATTCAGTGCATATACTAAATCAGCACTGTGTTCAATCTACATCCCCGTTTCAGTGTATACACTAAATCAGCACTGTGTTCAATCCACATACTGGATCCAGTGTATACACTAAATCAGCACTGTGTTCAGTCTAAATCCAAGATCTAGTTTATACACTGAATCGGTACTGTGTTCAGTCTACATCCCAGATTCAGTGTATACTGTCAATCAGAAGTGTGTTCCATCTGCATCCGAGTTGGAATGTATACACTAAATCCGCACTGTATTTAGCATACACCCCGGATTCAGTGTATACACAATGTCAGCACTGTGTTCATTCTAAATCCCGGACTCAGTGTATACACACTGTGCTCAATCTACATCCCAGATTCAGTGTATACACAAAATCAGCACTGTGTTCAGTCTAAATCCCGGATTCAGTGATTACACTAAATTAGCACTGTGTTCAGTCTACATCCCGGATTCAGTGTATACGCTAAATCAGCACTGTGTTCAGTCTACATCCCGGATTCATTGTATAGAGTCAATCAGTACAGTGTTCAATCTGCATCCTGGATTCAGTGTAAACACTAAATCAGCACTGTGTTCAATCCGAATACCGGATCCAGTGTATACAATAAATCAGCACTGTGTTCAGTCTACATACAGGATACAGAGTATACACTAAATCAGCACTGTGTTCAATCTACATCCCGGATTCAGTGTGTACAATAAATCAGCACTGTGTTCAGACTGCATCCGGGTTGGAATGTATAAACTAAATCTGCACTGTATTCAGCCTACACGCCGAATTCAGTGTATACGCTAATTCTGCACTGTGTTCAGTCAACATCCCGGATTCAGCGTATACGCTAAATCAAGCACTGTGTTCAATCTGCATTCTGGATTCACTGTGTACAATAAATCAGCGCTGTGTTCAGTCTACACTCTGGATTCAGTATATACACTAAATCTGCACTGTGTTCATTTTACATCCTAGATTCAGTGTATGCACGAAGTCAGCACAGTGTTCAACCTACATCCCGGATTCAGTGATTACACTAAATTAGCACTGTGTTCAGTCTACATCCCGGACTCAGTGTATACGCACTGTCTTCAATCTACATCCCAGATTCAGTGTATATAGCCAATGAGTTCTGTATTCAGTCTGCATACCGGATGCTGTGTATACACTAAATCAGCACTGTGTTCAGTCTACATCCCGGATTCAGTGTATACACAAAATCAGCACTGTGTTCAGTCTAAATCCTGGATTCAGTGATTACACTAAATTAGCACTGTGTTCAGTCTACATCCCAGATTCAGTGTATAAGCTAAATCAGCGCTGTGTTCAGTCTACTTCCTGGATTCATTGTATACAGTCAATCAGTACTGTGTTCAATCTGCATCCTGGATTCAGTTTAAACACTAAATCAGCACTGTGCTCAATCCACATACCGGATCCAATGTATACAATAAATCAGCACTGTGTTCAATCTACATCCCGGATTCAGTGTATACACTAAATCTACACTGTGTTCATTTTACATCCCAGATTCAGTGTATACACTAAATCAGCACTGTGTTCAGTCTACATCCCGGATTCAGTGTATACACAAAATCAGCACTGTGTTCAGTCTAAATCCCGGATTCAGTGATTACACTAAATCAGCACTGTGTTCAGTCTACATCCCGGATTCAGTGTATACACAAAATCAGCACTGTGTTCAGTCTAAATCCCGGATTCAGTGATTACACTAAATTAGCACTGTGTTCAGTCTACATCCCGGATTCAGTGTATACGTTAAATCAGCACTGTGTTCAGTCTACATCCCGGATTCGTTGTATAGAGTCAATCAGTACAGTGTTCAATCTGCATCATGGATTCAGTGAAAAAACACTAAATCAGCACTGTGTTCAATCCGAATACCGGATCCAGTGTATACAATAAATCAGCACTGTGTTCAGTCAACATACAGGATACAGAGTATACACTAAATAAGCACTGTGTTCAATCTACATCCCGGATTCAGTGTGTACAATAAATCAGCACTGTGTTCAGACTGCATTCGGGTTGGAATGTATAAACTAAATCTGCACTGTATTCAGCCTACACGCCGGATTCAGTGTATATGCTAATTCTGCACTGTGTTCAGTCAACATCCCGGATTCAGCGTATACGCTAAATCAAGCACTGTGTTCAATCTGCATTTTGGATTCAGTGTGTACAATAAATCAGCGCTGTGTTCAGTCTACACCCTGGATTCAGTATATACACTAAATCTGCACTGTGTTCATTTTACATCCTAGATTCAGTGTATACACGAAGTCAGCACAGTGTTCAGTCTACATCCCGGATTCAGTGCAAACGCTAAATCAGCGCTGCGTTCTGTCTACTTACCGGATTCATTGTATACAGTCAATCAGTACTGTGTTCAATCTGCATCCTGGATTCAGTGTAAACACTAAATCAGCACTGTGTTCAATCCACATACCGGATCCAGTGTATACACTAAATCAGCACAGTGTTCATTCTGCATCCCGGAATCAGGGTATACTCTAATTTAGCACTGTGTACAGTCGATATCCCAGATTCAGTGTATACGCTAAATCCGCACAGTGTTCAATCTGCACCCTGGACTCAGTGAATATGTAAATCAGCACTGTGTTCAATCTAGATCCGGGATACAGTGTATGCACTAAATCAGCACTATATTCGGTCTGCACCCCGGATTCAGTTTATACACTAAATCTGCACTGTGTTCTTACTACATCCCAGATTCAGTGTATACTGTCAATCAGAACTGCGTTCAATCTGCATCCGGGTTGGAATGTATACACCAAATACGCACTGTATTCAGCCTACACCCCGGTTTCAGTTTATACACTAAATCGGCACTGTGCTCTTTCTACATCCCAGATTCAGTGTATACTGTCAATCAGAAGTGTGTTCCATCTGCATCCGGGTTGGAATGTATACACTAAATCCGCACTGTATTTAGCCTTCACCCCAGATTCAGTGTATACACAAAATCAGCACTGTGTTCATTCTAAATCCCGGACTCAGTGTATACGCACTGTCTTCAATCTACATCCCAGATTCAGTGTATATAGCCAATGAGTTCTGTATTCAGTCTGCATACCGGATGCGGTGTATACACTAAATCAGCACAGTGTTCAGCCTACAGCACGGACTCAGTGCATACACGAAATCAGCACTGTGTTCAGTCTAAATCCCGGATTCAGTGATTAAACTAAATTAGCACTGTGTTCAGTCTACATCCCAGATTCAGTGTATAAGCTAAATCAGCGCTGTGTTCAGTCTACTTCCTGGATTCATTGTATACAGTCAATCAGTACTGTGTTCAATCTGCATCCTGGATTCAGTTTAAACACTAAATCAGCACTGTGCTCAATCCACATACCGGATCCAATGTATACAATAAATCAGCACTGTGTTCAATCTACATCCCGGATTCAGTGTATACACTAAATCTACACTGTGTTCATTTTACATCCCAGATTCAGTGTATACAATAAATCAGCACTGTGTTCAGACTGCATCCGGGTTGGTATGAATACACTAAATCCACACTGTATTCAGCCTACATGCCGGATACACTGTATACACTAAGTCACCACTGTGTTCAGTCTACATCCCGGATTCAGTGTATACACTAAATCAGCACTGTGTTCAGACTACATCCCGGATTCAGTGTATACACAAAATCAGCACTGTGTTCAGTCTAAATCCCGGATTCAGTGATTACACTAAATTAGCACTGTGTTCAGTCTACATCCCGGATTCAGTGTATACGTTAAATCAGCACTGTGTTCAGTCTACATCCCGGATTCAGTGTATACGCTAAATCAGAACTGTGTTCAGTCTACATCCCGGATTCATTGTATAGAGTCAATCAGTACAGTGTTCAATCTGCATCCTGGATTCAGTGTAAACACTAAATCAGCACTGTGTTCAATCCGAATACCGGATCCAGTGTATACAATAAATCAGCACTGTGTTCAGTCAACATACAGGATACAGAGTATACACTAAATCAGCACTGTGTTCAATCTACATCCCAGATTCAGTGTGTACAATAAATCAGCACTGTGTTCAGACTGCATCCGGGTTGGAATGAATAAACTAAATCTGCACTGTATTCAGCCTACACACCGGATTCAGTGTATATGCTAATTCTGCACTGTGTTCAGTCAACATCCCAGATTCAGCGTATACGCTAAATCAAGCACTGTGTTCAATCTGCATTCTGGATTCAGTATATACACTAAATCTGCACTGTGTTCATTTTACATCCTAGATTCAGTGTATACACGAAGTCAGCACGTGTTCAACCTACATCCCGGATTCAGTGATTACACTAAATTAGCACTGTGTTCAGTCTACATCCCGGATTCAGTGTATACACTAAATATACACTGCGTTCATTTTACATCCCAGATTCAGTGTATAAGCTAAATCAGCGCTGTGTTCAGTCTACTTCCTGGATTCATTGTATACAGTCAATCAGTACTGTGTTCAATCTGCATCCTGGATTCAGTTTAAACACTAAATCAGCACTGTGCTCAATCCACATACCGGATCCAATGTATACAATAAATCAGCACTGTGTTCAATCTACATCCCGGATTCAGTGTATACATTAAATCTACACTGCGTTCATTTTACATCCCCGATTCAGTGTATACAATAAATCAGCACTGTGTTCAATCTGCATCCTGGATTCAGTGTAAACACTAAATCAGCACTGTGTTCAATCTACATCCCGGATTCAGTGTGTACAATAAATCAGCACTGTGTTCAGACTGCATCCGGGTTGGAATGTATAAACTAAAGCTGCACTGTATTCAGCCTACACGCCAGATTCAGTGTATATGCTAATTCTGCACTGTGTTCAGTCAACAACCCGGATTCAGCGTATACGCTAAATCAAGCACTGTGTTCAATCTGCATTCTGGATTCAGTGTGTACAATAAATCAGCGCTGTGTTCAGTCTACACCCTGGATTCAGTATATACACTAAATCTGCACTGTGTTCATTTTACATCCTAGATTCAGTGTATACACGAAGTCAGCACAGTGTTCAACCTACATCCCGGATTCAGTGATTACACTAAATTAGCACTGTGTTCAGTCTACATCCTGGATTCAGTGTATACGCTAAATCAGCGCTGCGTTCTGTCTACTTCCCGGATTCATTGTATACAGTCAATCAGTACTGTGTTCAATCTGCATCCTGGATTCAGTGTAAACACTAAATCAGCACTGTGTTCAATCCACATACCGGATCCAGTGTATACAATAAATCAGCACTGTGTTCAATCTACATCCCGGATTCAGTGTATACACTAAATCTACACTGCGTTCATTTTACATCCCAGATTCAGTGTATACAATAAATCAGCACTGTGTTCAGACTGCATCCGGGTTGGTATGTATACACTAAATCCGCACTGTATTCAGCCTACACGCCGGATACAGTGTATATACTAAGTCGCCACTGTGTTCAGTCTACATCCCGGATTCAGTGTATACACTAAATCAGCACTGTGTTCAGTCTACATCCCGGATTCAGTGTATACACTAAACCTACACTGTGTTCATTTTACATCCCAGATTCAGTGTCTACACGAAATCAGCACAGTGTTCAGCTTACAGCCCGGACTCAGTGTATACACGAAATCAGCACTGTGTTCAGTCTAAAACCCAAATTCAGTGATTACACTAAATTAGCACGCTGTTCAGTCTACATCCCGGATTCAGTGTATACACTAAATCAGCACAGTGTTCATTCTGCATCCCGGAATCAGGGTATACTCTAATTTAGCACTGTGTACAGTCGATATCCCAGATTCAGTGTATACGCTAAATCCGCACAGTGTTCAATCTGCACCCTGGACTCAGTGAATATGTAAATCAGCACTGTGTTCAATCTAGATCCGGGATACAGTGTATGCACTAAATCAGCACTATATTCAGTCTGCACCCCGGATTCAGTTTATACAGTAAATCAGCACTGTGTTCAGTCTACATCCAAGATCCAGATTATACACTAAATCTGCACTGTGTTCTTACTACATCCCAGATTCAGTGTATACTGTCAATCAGAACTGCGTTCAATCTGCATCCGGGTTGGAATGTATACACCAAATACGCACTGTATTCAGCCTACACCCCGGTTTCAGTTTATACACTAAATCGGCACTGTGTTCTTTCTACATCCCAGATTCAGTGTATACTGTCAATCAGAAGTGTGTTCCATCTGCATCCGGGTTGGAATGTATACACTAAATCCGCACTGTATTTAGCCTTCACCCGGATTCAGTGTATACACAAAATCAGCACTGTCTTCAATCTACATCCCAGAATCAGTGTATATAGCCAATAAGTTCTGTATTCAGTCTGCATACCGGATGCGGTGTATACACTAAATCAGCACAGTGTTCAGCCTACAGCACGGACTCAGTGCATACACGAAATCAGCACTGTGTTCAGTCTAAATCCCGGATTCAGTGATTACACTAAATTAGCACTGTGTTCAGTCTACATCCTGGATTCAGTGTATATGCTAAATCAGCGCTGCGTTCTGTCTACTTCCCGGATTCATTGTATACAGTCAATCAGTACTGTGTTCAATCTGCATCCTGGATTCAGTGTAAACACTAAATCAGCACTGTGTTCAATCCACATACCGGATCCAGTGTATACAATAAATCAGCACTGTGTTCAATCTACATCCCGGATTCAGTGTATACACTAAATCTACACTGCGTTCATTTTACATCCCAGATTCAGTGTATACAATAAATCAGCACTGTGTTCAGACTGCATCCGGGTTGGTATGTATACACTAAATCCGCACTGTATTCAGCCTACACGCCGGATACAGTGTATATACTAAGTCGCCACTGTGTTCAGTCTACATCCCGGATTCAGTGTATACACTAAATCAGCACTGTGTTCAGTCTACGTCCCGGATTCAGTGTATACACTAAATCTACACTGTGTTCATTTTACATCCCAGATTCAGTGTCTACACGAAATCAGCACAGTGTTCAGCTTACAGCCCGGACTCAGTGTATACACGAAATCAGCACTGTGTTCAGTCTAAAACCCAGATTCAGTGATTACACTAAATTAGCACGCTGTTCAGTCTACATCCCGGATTCAGTGTATACACTAAATCAGCACAGTGTTCATTCTGCATCCCGGAATCAGGGTATACTCTAATTTAGCACTGTGTACAGTCGATATCCCAGATTCAGTGTATACGCTAAATCCGCACAGTGTTCAATCTGCACCCTGGACTCAGTGAATATGTAAATCAGCACTGTGTTCAATCTAGATCCGGGATACAGTGTATGCACTAAATCAGCACTATATTCAGTCTGCACCCCGGATTCAGTTTATACAGTAAATCAGCACTGTGTTCAGTCTACATCCAAGATCCAGATTATACACTAAATCTGCACTGTGTTCTTACTACATCCCAGATTCAGTGTATACTGTCAATCAGAACTGCGTTCAATCTGCATCCGGGTTGGAATGTATACACCAAATACGCACTGTATTCAGCCTACACCCCGGTTTCAGTTTATACACTAAATCGGCACTGTGTTCTTTCTACATCCCAGATTCAGTGTATACTGTCAATCAGAAGTGTGTTCCATCTGCATCCGGGTTGGAATGTATACACTAAATCCGCACTGTATTTAGCCTTCACCCGGATTCAGTGTATACACAAAATCAGCACTGTCTTCAATCTACATCCCAGAATCAGTGTATATAGCCAATAAGTTCTGTATTCAGTCTGCATACCGGATGCGGTATACACTAAATCAGCACAGTGTTCAGCCTACAGCACGGACTCAGTGCATACACGAAATCAGCACTGTGTTCAGTCTAAATCCCGGATTCAGTGATTACACTAAATTAGCACTGTGTTCAGTCTACATCCCAGATTCAGTGTATACGCTAAATCAGCACTGTGTTCAGTCTACTTCCTGGATTCATTGTATACAGTCAATCAGTACTGTGTTCAATCTGCTTCCTGGATTCAGTTTAAACACTAAATCAGCACTGTGCTCAATCCACATACCGGATCCAATGTATACAATAAATCAGCACTGTGTTCAATCTACATCCCGGATTCAGTGTATACATTAAATCTACACTGCGTTCATTTTACATCCCCGATTCAGTGTATACAATAAATCAGCACTGTGTTCAATCTGCATCCTGGATTCAGTGTAAACACTAAATCAGCACTGTGTTCAATCTACATCCCGGATTCAGTGTGTACAATAAATCAGCACTGTGTTCAGACTGCATCCGGGTTGGAATGTATAAACTAAATCTGCACTGTATTCAGCCTACACGCCAGATTCAGTGTATATGCTAATTCTGCACTGTGTTCAGTCAACAACCCGGATTCAGCGTATACGCTAAATCAAGCACTGTGTTCAATCTGCATTCTGGATTCAGTGTGTACAATAAATCAGCGCTGTGTTCAGTCTACACCCTGGATTCAGTATATACACTAAATCTGCACTGTGTTCATTTTACATCCTAGATTCAGTGTATACACGAAGTCAGCACAGTGTTCAACCTACATCCCGGATTCAGTGATTACACTAAATTAGCACTGTGTTCAGTCTACATCCTGGATTCAGTGTATACTCTAAATCAGCGCTGCGTTCTGTCTACTTCCCGGATTCATTGTATACAGTCAATCAGTACTGTGTTCAATCTGCATCCTGGATTCAGTGTAAACACTAAATCAGCACTGTGTTCAATCCACATACCGGATCCAGTGTATACAATAAATCAGCACTGTGTTCAATCTACATCCCGGATTCAGTGTATACACTAAATCTACACTGCGTTCATTTTACATCCCAGATTCAGTGTATACAATAAATCAGCACTGTGTTCAGACTGCATCCGGGTTGGTATGTATACACTAAATCCGCACTGTATTCAGCCTACACGCCGGATACAGTGTATATACTAAGTCGCCACTGTGTTCAGTCTACATCCCGGATTCAGTGTATACACTAAATCAGCACTGTGTTCAGTCTACATCCCGGATTCAGTGTATACACTAAATCTACACTGTGTTCATTTTACATCCCAGATTCAGTGTCTACACGAAATCAGCACAGTGTTCAGCTTACAGCCCGGACTCAGTGTATACACGAAATCAGCACTGTGTTCAGTCTAAAACCCAGATTCAGTGATTACACTAAATTAGCACGCTGTTCAGTCTACATCCCGGATTCAGTGTATACACTAAATCAGCACAGTGTTCATTCTGCATCCCGGAATCAGGGTATACTCTAATTTAGCACTGTGTACAGTCGATATCCCAGATTCAGTGTATACGCTAAATCCGCACAGTGTTCAATCTGCACCCTGGACTCAGTGAATATGTAAATCAGCACTGTGTTCAATCTAGATCCGGGATACAGTGTATGCACTAAATCAGCACTATATTCAGTCTGCACCCCGGATTCAGTTTATACAGTAAATCAGCACTGTGTTCAGTCTACATCCAAGATCCAGATTATACACTAAATCTGCACTGTGTTCTTACTACATCCCAGATTCAGTGTATACTGTCAATCAGAACTGCGTTCAATCTGCATCCGGGTTGGAATGTATACACCAAATACGCACTGTATTCAGCCTACACCCCGGTTTCAGTTTATACACTAAATCGGCACTGTGTTCTTTCTACATCCCAGATTCAGTGTATACTGTCAATCAGAAGTGTGTTCCATCTGCATCCGGGTTGGAATGTATACACTAAATCCGCACTGTATTTAGCCTTCACCCGGATTCAGTGTATACACAAAATCAGCACTGTCTTCAATCTACATCCCAGAATCAGTGTATATAGCCAATAAGTTCTGTATTCAGTCTGCATACCGGATGCGGTGTATACACTAAATCAGCACAGTGTTCAGCCTACAGCACGGACTCAGTGCATACACGAAATCAGCACTGTGTTCAGTCTAAATCCCGGATTCAGTGATTACACTAAATTAGCACTGTGTTCAGTCTACATCCCGGATTCAGTGTATACACTAAATCTACACTGTGTTCATTTTACATCCCAGATTCAGTGTCTACACGAAATCAGCACAGTGTTCAGCTTACAGCCCGGACTCAGTGTATACACGAAATCAGCACTGTGTTCAGTCTAAAACCCAGATTCAGTGATTACACTAAATTAGCACGCTGTTCAGTCTACATCCCGGATTCAGTGTATACACTAAATCAGCACAGTGTTCATTCTGCATCCCGGAATCAGGGTATACTCTAATTTAGCACTGTGTACAGTCGATATCCCAGATTCAGTGTATACGCTAAATCCGCACAGTGTTCAATCTGCACCCTGGACTCAGTGAATATGTAAATCAGCACTGTGTTCAATCTAGATCCGGGATACAGTGTATGCACTAAATCAGCACTATATTCAGTCTGCACCCCGGATTCAGTTTATACAGTAAATCAGCACTGTGTTCAGTCTACATCCAAGATCCAGATTATACACTAAATCTGCACTGTGTTCTTACTACATCCCAGATTCAGTGTATACTGTCAATCAGAACTGCGTTCAATCTGCATCCGGGTTGGAATGTATACACCAAATACGCACTGTATTCAGCCTACACCCCGGTTTCAGTTTATACACTAAATCGGCACTGTGTTCTTTCTACATCCCAGATTCAGTGTATACTGTCAATCAGAAGTGTGTTCCATCTGCATCCGGGTTGGAATGTATACACTAAATCCGCACTGTATTTAGCCTTCACCCGGATTCAGTGTATACACAAAATCAGCACTGTCTTCAATCTACATCCCAGAATCAGTGTATATAGCCAATAAGTTCTGTATTCAGTCTGCATACCGGATGCGGTGTATACACTAAATCAGCACAGTGTTCAGCCTACAGCACGGACTCAGTGCATACACGAAATCAGCACTGTGTTCAGTCTAAATCCCGGATTCAGTGATTACACTAAATTAGCACTGTGTTCAGTCTACATCCCGGATTCAGTGTATACGCTAAATCAGCACTGTGTTCAGTCTACTTCCTGGATTCATTGTATACAGTCAATCAGTACTGTGTTCAATCTGCTTCCTGGATTCAGTTTAAACACTAAATCAGCACTGTGCTCAATCCACATACCGGATCCAATGTATACAATAAATCAGCACTGTGTTCAATCTACATCCCGGATTCAGTGTATACATTAAATCTACACTGCGTTCATTTTACATCCCCGATTCAGTGTATACAATAAATCAGCACTGTGTTCAATCTGCATCCTGGATTCAGTGTAAACACTAAATCAGCACTGTGTTCAATCTACATCCCGGATTCAGTGTGTACAATAAATCAGCACTGTGTTCAGACTGCATCCGGGTTGGAATGTATAAACTAAATCTGCACTGTATTCAGCCTACACGCCAGATTCAGTGTATATGCTAATTCTGCACTGTGTTCAGTCAACAACCCGGATTCAGCGTATACGCTAAATCAAGCACTGTGTTCAATCTGCATTCTGGATTCAGTGTGTACAATAAATCAGCGCTGTGTTCAGTCTACACCCTGGATTCAGTATATACACTAAATCTGCACAGTGTTCATTTTACATCCTAGATTCAGTGTATACACGAAGTCAGCACAGTGTTCAACCTACATCCCGGATTCAGTGATTACACTAAATTAGCACTGTGTTCAGTCTACATCCTGGATTCAGTGTATACGCTAAATCAGCGCTGCGTTCTGTCTACTTCCCGGATTCATTGTATACAGTCAATCAGTACTGTGTTCAATCTGCATCCTGGATTCAGTGTAAACACTAAATCAGCACTGTGTTCAATCCACATACCGGATCCAGTGTATACAATAAATCAGCACTGTGTTCAATCTACATCCCGGATTCAGTGTATACACTAAATCTACACTGCGTTCATTTTACATCCCAGATTCAGTGTATACAATAAATCAGCACTGTGTTCAGACTGCATCCGGGTTGGTATGTATACACTAAATCCGCACTGTATTCAGCCTACACGCCGGATACAGTGTATATACTAAGTCGCCACTGTGTTCAGTCAACAACCCGGATTCAGCGTATACGCTAAATCAAGCACTGTGTTCAATCTGCATTCTGGATTCAGTGTGTACAATAAATCAGCGCTGTGTTCAGTCTACACCCTGGATTCAGTATATACACTAAATCTGCACTGTGTTCATTTTACATCCTAGATTCAGTGTATACACGAAGTCAGCACAGTGTTCAACCTACATCCCGGATTCAGTGATTACACTAAATTAGCACTGTGTTCAGTCTACATCCTGGATTCAGTGTATACGCTAAATCAGCGCTGCGTTCTGTCTACTTCCCGGATTCATTGTATACAGTCAATCAGTACTGTGTTCAATCTGCATCCTGGATTCAGTGTAAACACTAAATCAGCACTGTGTTCAATCCACATACCGGATCCAGTGTATACAATAAATCAGCACTGTGTTCAATCTACATCCCGGATTCAGTGTATACACTAAATCTACACTGCGTTCATTTTACATCCCCGATTCAGTGTATACAATAAATCAGCACTGTGTTCAATCTGCATCCTGGATTCAGTGTAAACACTAAATCAGCACTGTGTTCAATCTACATCCCGGATTCAGTGTGTACAATAAATCAGCACTGTGTTCAGACTGCATCCGGGTTGGAATGTATAAACTAAATCTGCACTGTATTCAGCCTACACGCCAGATTCAGTGTATATGCTAATTCTGCACTGTGTTCAGTCAACAACCCGGATTCAGCGTATACGCTAAATCAAGCACTGTGTTCAATCTGCATTCTGGATTCAGTGTGTACAATAAATCAGCGCTGTGTTCAGTCTACACCCTGGATTCAGTATATACACTAAATCTGCACTGTGTTCATTTTACATCCTAGATTCAGTGTATACACGAAGTCAGCACAGTGTTCAACCTACATCCCGGATTCAGTGATTACACTAAATTAGCACTGTGTTCAGTCTACATCCTGGATTCAGTGTATACGCTAAATCAGCGCTGCGTTCTGTCTACTTCCCGGATTCATTGTATACAGTCAATCAGTACTGTGTTCAATCTGCATCCTGGATTCAGTGTAAACACTAAATCAGCACTGTGTTCAATCCACATACCGGATCCAGTGTATACAATAAATCAGCACTGTGTTCAATCTACATCCCGGATTCAGTGTATACACTAAATCTACACTGCGTTCATTTTACATCCCAGATTCAGTGTATACAATAAATCAGCACTGTGTTCAGACTGCATCCGGGTTGGTATGTATACACTAAATCCGCACTGTATTCAGCCTACACGCTGGATACAGTGTATATACTAAGTCGCCACTGTGTTCAGTCTACATCCCGGATTCAGTGTATACACTAAATCAGCACTGTGTTCAGTCTACATCCCGGATTCAGTGTATACACTAAATCAGCACAGTGTTCATTCTGCATCCCGGAATCAGGGTATACTCTAATTTAGCACTGTGTACAGTCGATATCCCAGATTCAGTGTATACGCTAAATCCGCACAGTGTTCAATCTGCACCCTGGACTCAGTGAATATGTAAATCAGCACTGTGTTCAATCTAGATCCGGGATACAGTGTATGCACTAAATCAGCACTATATTCAGTCTGCACCCCGGATTCAGTTTATACAGTAAATCAGCACTGTGTTCAGTCTACATCCAAGATCCAGATTATACACTAAAACTGCACTGTGTTCTTACTACATCCCAGATTCAGTGTATACTGTCAATCAGAACTGCGTTCAATCTGCATCCGGGTTGGAATGTATACACCAAATACGCACTGTATTCAGCCTACACCCCGGTTTCAGTTTATACACTAAATCGGCACTGTGTTCTTTCTACATCCCAGATTCAGTGTATACTGTCAATCAGAAGTGTGTTCCATCTGCATCCGGGTTGGAATGTATACACTAAATCCGCACTGTATTTAGCCTTCACCCGGATTCAGTGTATACACAAAATCAGCACTGTCTTCAATCTACATCCCAGAATCAGTGTATATAGCCAATAAGTTCTGTATTCAGTCTGCATACCGGATGCGGTATACACTAAATCAGCACAGTGTTCAGCCTACAGCACGGACTCAGTGCATACACGAAATCAGCACTGTGTTCAGTCTAAATCCCGGATTCAGTGATTACACTAAATTAGCACTGTGTTCAGTCTACATCCCGGATTCAGTGTATACACTAAATCTACACTGTGTTCATTTTACATCCCAGATTCAGTGTCTACACGAAATCAGCACAGTGTTCAGCTTACAGCCCGGACTCAGTGTATACACGAAATCAGCACTGTGTTCAGTCTAAAACCCAGATTCAGTGATTACACTAAATTAGCACGCTGTTCAGTCTACATCCCGGATTCAGTGTATACACTAAATCAGCACAGTGTTCATTCTGCATCCCGGAATCAGGGTATACTCTAATTTAGCACTGTGTACAGTCGATATCCCAGATTCAGTGTATACGCTAAATCCGCACAGTGTTCAATCTGCACCCTGGACTCAGTGAATATGTAAATCAGCACTGTGTTCAATCTAGATCCGGGATACAGTGTATGCACTAAATCAGCACTATATTCAGTCTGCACCCCGGATTCAGTTTATACAGTAAATCAGCACTGTGTTCAGTCTACATCCAAGATCCAGATTATACACTAAATCTGCACTGTGTTCTTACTACATCCCAGATTCAGTGTATACTGTCAATCAGAACTGCGTTCAATCTGCATCCGGGTTGGAATGTATACACCAAATACGCACTGTATTCAGCCTACACCCCGGTTTCAGTTTATACACTAAATCGGCACTGTGTTCTTTCTACATCCCAGATTCAGTGTATACTGTCAATCAGAAGTGTGTTCCATCTGCATCCGGGTTGGAATGTATACACTAAATCCGCACTGTATTTAGCTTTCACCCGGATTCAGTGTATACACAAAATCAGCACTGTCTTCAATCTACATCCCAGAATCAGTGTATATAGCCAATAAGTTCTGTATTCAGTCTGCATACCGGATGCGGTGTATACACTAAATCAGCACAGTGTTCAGCCTACAGCACGGACTCAGTGCATACACGAAATCAGCACTGTGTTCAGTCTAAATCCCGGATTCAGTGATTACACTAAATTAGCACTGTGTTCAGTCTACATCCCGGATTCAGTGTATACGCTAAATCAGCACTGTGTTCAGTCTACTTCCTGGATTCATTGTATACAGTCAATCAGTACTGTGTTCAATCTGCTTCCTGGATTCAGTTTAAACACTAAATCAGCACTGTGCTCAATCCACATACCGGATCCAATGTATACAATAAATCTACACTGTGTTCATTTTACATCCCAGATTCAGTGTATACAATAAATCAGCACTGTGTTCAGACTGCATCCGGGTTGGTATGTATACACTAAATCCGCACTGTATTCAGCCTACATGCCGGATACACTGTATACACTAAGTCACCACTGTGTTCAGTCTACATCCCGGATTCAGTGTATACACTAAATCAGCACTGTGTTCAGTCTACATCCCGGATTCAGTGTATACACTAAATCAGCACTGTGTTCAGTCTAAATCCCGGATTCAGTGATTACAGTAAATTAGCACTGTGTTCAGTCTACATCCCGGATTCAGTGTATACGCTAAATCAGCACTGTGTTCAGTCTACATCCCGGATTCATTGTATAGAGTCAATCAGTACAGTGTTCAATCTGCATCCTGGATTCAGTGTATACACTAAATCTACACTGTGTTCATTTTACATCCCAGATTCAGTGTATACAATAAATCAGCACTGTGTTCAGACTGCATCCAGGTTGGTATGTATACACTAAATCTGCACTGTATTCAACCTACATGCCGGATACAGTGTATACACTAAGTCACCACTGTGTTCAGTCTACATCCCGGATTCAGTGTATACACAAAATCTGCACTGTGTTCAGTCTACATCCCGGATTCAGTGTATACGCTAAATCAGCACTGTGTTCAATCAACATCCCGGATTCATTGTATAGAGTCAATCAGTACAGTGTTCAATCTGCATCCTGGATTCAGTGTAAACACTAAATCAGCACTGTGTTCAATCCACATACCGGATCCAATGTATACAATAAATCTACACTGTGTTCATTTTACATCCCAGATTCAGTGTATACAATAAATCAGCACTGTGTTCAGACTGCATCCGGGTTGGTATGTATACACTAAATCCGCACTGTATTCAGCCTACATGCCGGATACACTGTATACACTAAGTCACCACTGTGTTCAGTCTACATCCCGGATTCAGTGTATACACTAAATCAGCACTGTGTTCAGTCTACATCCCGGATTCAGTGTATACACTAAATCAGCACTGTGTTCAGTCTAAATCCCGGATTCAGTGATTACAGTAAATTAGCACTGTGTTCAGTCTACATCCCGGATTCAGTGTATACGCTAAATCAGCACTGTGTTCAGTCTACATCCCGGATTCATTGTATAGAGTCAATCAGTACAGTGTTCAATCTGCATCCTGGATTCAGTGTATACACTAAATCTACACTGTGTTCATTTTACATCCCAGATTCAGTGTATACAATAAATCAGCACTGTGTTCAGACTGCATCCAGGTTGGTATGTATACACTAAATCTGCACTGTATTCAACCTACATGCCGGATACAGTGTATACACTAAGTCACCACTGTGTTCAGTCTACATCCCGGATTCAGTGTATACACAAAATCAGCACTGTGTTCAGTCTACATCCCGGATTCAGTGTATACGCTAAATCAGCACTGTGTTCAATCAACATCCCGGATTCATTGTATAGAGTCAATCAGTACAGTGTTCAATCTGCATCCTGGATTCAGTGTAAACACTAAATCAGCACTGTGTTCAATCCGAATACCGGATCCAGTGTATACAATAAATCAGCACTGTGTTCAGTCTACATACAGGATACAGAGTATACACTAAATTAGCACTGTGTTCAGTCTACATCCCGGATTCAGTGTATACGCTAAATCAGCGCTGCGTTCTGTCTACATCCCGGATTCATTGTATACAGTCAATCAGTACTGTGTTCAATCTGCATCCTGGATTCAGTGTAAACACTAAATCAGCACTGTGCTCAATCCACATACCGGATCCAATGTATACAATAAATCAGCACTGTGTTCATTTTACATCCCAGATTCAGTGTATACAATAAATCAGCACTGTGTTCAGACTGCATCCGGGTTGGTATGTATACACTAAATCCGCACTGTATTCAGCCTACCCGCCGGATACAGTGTATATACTAAGTCGCCACTGTGTTCAGTCTACATCCCGGATTCAGTGTATACACTAAATCAGCACTGTGTTCAGTCTACATCCCGGATTCAGTGTATACACTAAATCTACACTGTGTTCATTTTACATCCCAGATTCAGTGTCTGCACGAAATCAGCACAGTGTTCAGCCTACAGCCCGGACTCAGTGTATACACGAAATCAGCACTGTGTTCAGTCTAAATCCCAGATTCAGTGATTACACTAAACTAGCACGCTGTTCAGTCTACATCCCGGATTCAGTGTATACACTAAATCAGCACAGTGTTCATTCTGCATCCCGGAATCAGTGTATACTCTAATTTAGCACTGTATACAGTCGATATCCCAGATTCAGTGTATATGCTAAATCCGCACAGTGTTCAATCTGCACACTGGACTCAGTGAATATGTAAATCAGCACTGTGTTCAATCTAGATCCGGGATACAGTGTATGCACTAAATCAGCACTATATTCAGTCTGCACCCCGGATTCAGTTTATACAGTAAATCAGCACTGTGTTCAGTCTACATCCAAGATCCAGATTATACACTAAAACTGCACTGTGTTCTTACTACATCCCAGATTCAGTGTATACTGTCAATCAGAACTGCGTTCAATCTGCATCCGGGTTGGAATGTATACACCAAATACGCACTGTATTCAGCCTACACCCCGGTTTCAGTTTATACACTAAATCGGCACTGTGTTCTTTCTACATCCCCGATTCAGTGTATACTGTCAATCAGAAGTGTGTTCCATCTGCATCCGGGTTGGAATGTATACACTAAATCCGCACTGTATTTAGCCTTCACCCGGATTCAGTGTATACACAAAATCAGCACTGTCTTCAATCTACATCCCAGAATCAGTGTATATAGCCAATAAGTTCTGTATTCAGTCTGCATACCGGATGCGGTATACACTAAATCAGCACAGTGTTCAGCCTACAGCACGGACTCAGTGCATACACGAAATCAGCACTGTGTTCAGTCTAAATCCCGGATTCAGTGATTACACTAAATTAGCACTGTGTTCAGTCTACATCCCGGATTCAGTGTATACACTAAATCTACACTGTGTTCATTTTACATCCCAGATTCAGTGTCTACACGAAATCAGCACAGTGTTCAGCTTACAGCCCGGACTCAGTGTATACACGAAATCAGCACTGTGTTCAGTCTAAAACCCAGATTCAGTGATTACACTAAATTAGCACGCTGTTCAGTCTACATCCCGGATTCAGTGTATACACTAAATCAGCACAGTGTTCATTCTGCATCCCGGAATCAGGGTATACTCTAATTTAGCACTGTGTACAGTCGATATCCCAGATTCAGTGTATACGCTAAATCCGCACAGTGTTCAATCTGCACCCTGGACTCAGTGAATATGTAAATCAGCACTGTGTTCAATCTAGATCCGGGATACAGTGTATGCACTAAATCAGCACTATATTCAGTCTGCACCCCGGATTCAGTTTATACAGTAAATCAGCACTGTGTTCAGTCTACATCCAAGATCCAGATTATACACTAAATCTGCACTGTGTTCTTACTACATCCCAGATTCAGTGTATACTGTCAATCAGAACTGCGTTCAATCTGCATCCGGGTTGGAATGTATACACCAAATACGCACTGTATTCAGCCTACACCCCGGTTTCAGTTTATACACTAAATCGGCACTGTGTTCTTTCTACATCCCAGATTCAGTGTATACTGTCAATCAGAAGTGTGTTCCATCTGCATCCGGGTTGGAATGTATACACTAAATCCGCACTGTATTTAGCTTTCACCCGGATTCAGTGTATACACAAAATCAGCACTGTCTTCAATCTACATCCCAGAATCAGTGTATATAGCCAATAAGTTCTGTATTCAGTCTGCATACCGGATGCGGTGTATACACTAAATCAGCACAGTGTTCAGCCTACAGCACGGACTCAGTGCATACACGAAATCAGCACTGTGTTCAGTCTAAATCCCGGATTCAGTGATTACACTAAATTAGCACTGTGTTCAGTCTACATCCCGGATTCAGTGTATACGCTAAATCAGCACTGTGTTCAGTCTACTTCCTGGATTCATTGTATACAGTCAATCAGTACTGTGTTCAATCTGCTTCCTGGATTCAGTTTAAACACTAAATCAGCACTGTGCTCAATCCACATACCGGATCCAATGTATACAATAAATCTACACTGTGTTCATTTTACATCCCAGATTCAGTGTATACAATAAATCAGCACTGTGTTCAGACTGCATCCGGGTTGGTATGTATACACTAAATCCGCACTGTATTCAGCCTACATGCCGGATACACTGTATACACTAAGTCACCACTGTGTTCAGTCTACATCCCGGATTCAGTGTATACACTAAATCAGCACTGTGTTCAGTCTACATCCCGGATTCAGTGTATACACTAAATCAGCACTGTGTTCAGTCTAAATCCCGGATTCAGTGATTACAGTAAATTAGCACTGTGTTCAGTCTACATCCCGGATTCAGTGTATACGCTAAATCAGCACTGTGTTCAGTCTACATCCCGGATTCATTGTATAGAGTCAATCAGTACAGTGTTCAATCTGCATCCTGGATTCAGTGTATACACTAAATCTACACTGTGTTCATTTTACATCCCAGATTCAGTGTATACAATAAATCAGCACTGTGTTCAGACTGCATCCAGGTTGGTATGTATACACTAAATCTGCACTGTATTCAACCTACATGCCGGATACAGTGTATACACTAAGTCACCACTGTGTTCAGTCTACATCCCGGATTCAGTGTATACACAAAATCTGCACTGTGTTCAGTCTACATCCCGGATTCAGTGTATACGCTAAATCAGCACTGTGTTCAATCAACATCCCGGATTCATTGTATAGAGTCAATCAGTACAGTGTTCAAACTGCATCCTGGATTCAGTGTAAACACTAAATCAGCACTGTGTTCAATCCACATACCGGATCCAATGTATACAATAAATCTACACTGTGTTCATTTTACATCCCAGATTCAGTGTATACAATAAATCAGCACTGTGTTCAGACTGCATCCGGGTTGGTATGTATACACTAAATCCGCACTGTATTCAGCCTACATGCCGGATACACTGTATACACTAAGTCACCACTGTGTTCAGTCTACATCCCGGATTCAGTGTATACACTAAATCAGCACTGTGTTCAGTCTACATCCCGGATTCAGTGTATACACTAAATCAGCACTGTGTTCAGTCTAAATCCCGGATTCAGTGATTACAGTAAATTAGCACTGTGTTCAGTCTACATCCCGGATTCAGTGTATACGCTAAATCAGCACTGTGTTCAGTCTACATCCCGGATTCATTGTATAGAGTCAATCAGTACAGTGTTCAATCTGCATCCTGGATTCAGTGTATACACTAAATCTACACTGTGTTCATTTTACATCCCAGATTCAGTGTATACAATAAATCAGCACTGTGTTCAGACTGCATCCAGGTTGGTATGTATACACTAAATCTGCACTGTATTCAACCTACATGCCGGATACAGTGTATACACTAAGTCACCACTGTGTTCAGTCTACATCCCGGATTCAGTGTATACACAAAATCAGCACTGTGTTCAGTCTACATCCCGGATTCAGTGTATACGCTAAATCAGCACTGTGTTCAATCAACATCCCGGATTCATTGTATAGAGTCAATCAGTACAGTGTTCAATCTGCATCCTGGATTCAGTGTAAACACTAAATCAGCACTGTGTTCAATCCGAATACCGGATCCAGTGTATACAATAAATCAGCACTGTGTTCAGTCTACATACAGGATACAGAGTATACACTAAGTTAGCACTGTGTTCAGTCTACATCCCGGATTCAGTGTATACGCTAAATCAGCGCTGCGTTCTGTCTACATCCCGGATTCATTGTATACAGTCAATCAGTACTGTGTTCAATCTGCATCCTGGATTCAGTGTAAACACTAAATCAGCACTGTGCTCAATCCACATACCGGATCCAATGTATACAATAAATCAGCACTGTGTTCATTTTACATCCCAGATTCAGTGTATACAATAAATCAGCACTGTGTTCAGACTGCATCCGGGTTGGTATGTATACACTAAATCCGCACTGTATTCAGCCTACCCGCCGGATACAGTGTATATACTAAGTCGCCACTGTGTTCAGTCTACATCCCGGATTCAGTGTATACACTAAATCAGCACTGTGTTCAGTCTACATCCCGGATTCAGTGTATACACTAAATCTACACTGTGTTCATTTTACATCCCAGATTCAGTGTCTGCACGAAATCAGCACAGTGTTCAGCCTACAGCCCGGACTCAGTGTATACACGAAATCAGCACTGTGTTCAGTCTAAATCCCAGATTCAGTGATTACACTAAATTAGCACGCTGTTCAGTCTACATCCCGGATTCAGTGTATACACTAAATCAGCACAGTGTTCATTCTGCATCCCGGAATCAGTGTATACTCTAATTTAGCACTGTATACAGTCGATATCCCAGATTCAGTGTATATGCTAAATCCGCACAGTGTTCAATCTGCACACTGGACACAGTGAATATGTAAATCAGCTCTGTTTTCAATCTAGATCCGGGATACAGTGTATGCACTAAATCAGCACTATATTCAGTCTGCACCCCGGATTCAGTTTATACAATAAATCAGCACTGTGTTCAGTCTACATCCAAGATCCAGATTATACACTAAATCTGCACTGTGTTCTTACTACATCCCAGATTCAGTGTATACTGTCAATCAGAACTGCGTTCAATCTGCATCTGGGTTGGAATGTATACACTAAATACGCACTGTATTCAGCCTACACCCCGGATTCAGTGTATTCACTAAATCAGCACTGTGTTCAGACTGCATCCGGGTTGGTATGTATACACTAAATCCGCACTGTATTCAGCCTACCCGCCGGATACAGTGTATATACTAAGTCGCCACTGTGTTCAGTCTACATCCCGGATTCAGTGTATACACTAAATCAGCACTGTGTTCAGTCTACATCCCGGATTCAGTGTATACACTAAATCTACACTGTGTTCATTTTACATCCCAGATTCAGTGTCTGCACGAAATCAGCACAGTGTTCAGCCTACAGCCCGGACTCAGTGTATACACGAAATCAGCACTGTGTTCAGTCTAAATCCCAGATTCAGTGATTACACTAAATTAGCACGCTGTTCAGTCTACATCCCGGATTCAGTGTATACACTAAATCAGCACAGTGTTCATTCTGCATCCCGGAATCAGTGTATACACTAATTTAGCACTGTGTACAGTCGATATCCCAGATTCAGTGTATACGCTAAATCCGCACAGTGTTCAATCTGCACACTGGACTCAGTGAATATGTAAATCATCACTGTGTTCAATCTAGATCCGGGATACAGTGTATGCACTAAATCAGCACTATATTCAGTCTGCACCCCGGATTCAGTTTATACAATAAATCAGCACTGTGTTCAGTCTACATCCAAGATCCAGATTATACACTAAATCTGCACTGTGTTCTTACTACATCCCACATTCAGTGTATACTGTCAATCAGAACTGCGTTCAATCTGCATCTGGGTTGGAATGTATACACTAAATACGCACTGTATTCAGCCTACACCCCGGATTCAGTGTATTCACTAAATCAGCACTGTGTTCAGTCTACATACCGGATACAGTGTATTTACTAAGTGAGCACTGTGTTCAATCTACATCCCGGATTCAGTGTATACACTAAATCAGCACTGTGTTCAATCCACATACCGGATCCAGTGTATACACTAAATCAGCACTGTGTTCATTCAACATACAGGATACAGAGTATACACTTAATCAGCACTGTGTTCAATCTACTTCCCGGATTCAGTGTGTACAATAAATCAGCACTGTGTTCTGACTGCATCCAGGTTGGAATGTATAAACAATGTCTGCACTGTATTTAGCCTACACGCCGGATTCAGTGTATACGCTAATTCTGCACTGTTCAGTCAACATCCCGGATTCAGCGTATACGCTAAATCAAGCACTGTGTTCAATCTGCATTCTAGATTCAGTATATACACTAAATCTGCACTGTGTTCATTTTACATCCCAGATTCAGTGTATACACAAAGTAAGCACAGAGTTCAGCCTACAGCCCGGACTCAGTGTATACACGAAATCAGCACTGTGTTCAGTCTAAATCCCGGATTCAGTGATTACAGTAAATTAGCACTGTGTTCAGTCTACATCCCGGATTCAGTGTATACGCTAAATCAGCACTGTGTTCAGTCTACATCCCGGATTCATTGTATAGAGTCAATCAGTACAGTGTTCAATCTGCATCCTGGATTCAGTGTAAACACTAAATCAGCAATGTGTTCAATCCGAATACCGGATCCAGTGTATACAATAAATCAGCACTGTGTTCAGTCTACATACAGGATACAGAGTATACACTAAATCAGCACTGTGTTCATTCAACATACAGGATACAGAGTATACACTTAATCAGCACTGTGTTCAAACTACATCCCGGATTCAGTGTGTACAATAAATCAGCACTGTGTTCTGACTGCATCCAGGTTGGAATGTATAAACTAAATCTGCACTGTATTCAGCCTACACGCCGGATTCAGTGTATACGCTAAATCTGCACTGTGTTCAGTCAACATCCCGGATTCAGCGTATATGCTAAATCAAGCACTGTGTTCAATCTGCATTCTGGATTCAGTGTGTACAATAAATCAGGGCTGTGTTCAGTCTACAACCTGGATTCAGTATATACACTAAATCTGCACTGTGTTCATTTTACATCCCAGATTCAGTGTATACACGAAGTCAGCACAGTGTTCAGCCTACATCCCGGATTCACTGATTACACTAAATTAGCACTGTGTTCAGTCTACATCCCGGATTCAGTGTATACGCTAAATCAGCGCTGCGTTCTGTCTACTTCCCGGATTCATTGTATACAGTCAATCAGTACTGTGTTCAATCTGCATCCTGGATTCAGTGTAAACACTAAATCAGCACTGTGTTCAGTCTACATCCCGGATTCAGTGTATACACTAAATCTACACTGTGTTCATTTTACATCCCAGATTCAGTGTCTACACGAAATCAGCACAGTGTTCAGCCTACAGCCCGGACTCAGTGTATACACGAAATCAGCACTGTGTTCAGTCTAAATCCCAGATTCAGTGATTACACTAAATTAGCACGCTGTTCAGTCTACATCCCGGATTCAGTGTATACACTAAATCAGCACAGTGTTCATTCTGCATCCCGGAATCAGTGTATACACTAATTTAGCACTGTGTACAGTCGATATCCCAGATTCAGTGTATACGCTAAATCCGCACAGTGTTCAATCTGCACACTGGACTCAGTGAATATGTAAATCATCACTGTGTTCAATCTAGATCCGGGATACAGTGTATGCACTAAATCAGCACTATATTCAGTCTGCACCCCGGATTCAGTTTATACAATAAATCAGCACTGTGTTCAGTCTACATCCAAGATCCAGATTATACACTAAATCTGCACTGTGTTCTTACTACATTCCACATTCAGTGTATACTGTCAATCAGAACTGCGTTCAATCTGCATCCGGGTTGGAATGTATACACTAAATACGCACTGTATTCAACCTACACCCCGGATTCAGTGCATTCACTAAATTAGCACTGTGTTCAGTCTACATCCCGGATTCAGTGTATACGCTACATCAGCGCTGCGTTCTGTCTACTTCCCGGATTCATTGTATACAGTCAATCAGTACTGTGTTCACTCTGCATCCTGGATTCAGTGTAAACACTAAATCAGCACTGTGTTCAATCCACATACCGGATCCAGTGTATACAATAAATCAGCACTGTGTTCAATCTACATCCCGGATTCAGTGTATACACTAAATCTACACTGCGTTCATTTTACATCCCAGATTCAGTGTATACAATAAATCAGCACTGTGTTCAGACTGCATCCGGGTTGGTATGTATAAACTAAATCCGCACTGTATTCAGCCTACACGCCGGATACAGTGTATACGCTAAATCAAGCACAGTGTTCAATCTGCATTCTGGGTTCAGTGTGTACAATAAATCAGCGCTGTGTTCAGTCTACACCCTGGATTCAGTATATACACTAAATCTGCACTGTGTTCATTTTACATCCCAGATTCAGTGTATACACAAAGTCAGCACAGAGTTCAGCCTACAGCCCGGACTCAGTGTATACACGAAATCAGAACTGTGTTCAGTCTAAATCCCGGATTCAGTGATTACACTAAATAGCACTGTGTTCAGTCTACATCCCAGATTCAGTGTATACGCTAAATCAGCACTGTATTCAGTCTACATCCCGGATTCATTGTATAGAGTCAATCAGTACAGTGTTCAATCTGCATCCTGGATTCAGTGTAAACACTAAATCAGCACTGTGTTCAATCCGAATACCGGATCCAGTGTGTACAATAAATCAGCACTGTGTTCTGACTGCATCCAGGTTGGAATGTATAAACTAAATCTGCACTGTATTCAGCCTACACGCCGGATTCAGTGTATACGCTAATTCTGCACTGTGTTCAGTCAACATCCCAGATTCAGCGTATACGCTAAATCAAGCACTATGTTCAATCTGCATTCTGGATTCAGTGTGTACAATAAATCAGCGCTGTGTTCAGTCTACACCCTGGATTCAGTATATACACTAAATCTGCACTGTGTTCATTTTTCATCCCAGATTCAGTGTACACACAAAGTCAGCACAGAGTTCAGCCTACAGCCCGGACTCAGTGTATACACGAAATCAGTACTGTGTTCAGTCTAAATCCCGGATTCAGTGATTACACTAAATTAGAACTGTGTTCATTCTACATCCCGGATTCAGTGTATACGCACTGTCTTCAATCTACATCCCAGATTCAGTGTATATAGCCAATGAGTTCTGTATTCATTCTGCATACCGGATGCGGTGTATACACTAAATCAGCACAGTGTTCAGTCTACCTACCAGATACGGTATATACACTAAATCAGCACAGTGTTCAATCTACATCCCGGATTCAGTGTAAACACTAAATCAGCATGTGTTCATTCTACATCCCGTATTCAGTGTATACCCTAAATAAGCACTGTGTTCATTCTACATCTCGGATTCAGTGTATACACTGAATCAGCACTGTGTTCAGTCTAAATCCCGGATTTAGCGTATCCGCTAAATCTGTACTGTGTTCAGTCGTCATTCTCGATCCAGTGTATACACTAATGCTACACTGTGTTCAGTCTGCATCCCGGATTCAGTGTATATACTAAATCAGCACAGTGTTCATTCTGAACACCGGAAACAGTGTATACTCTAATTTAGCACTGTGTACAGTCGATATCCCAGATTCAGTGTATACGCTAAATCCACACAGTGTTCAATCTGCACCCTGGAATCAGTGAATATGTAAATCAGCACTGTGTTCAATCTAGATCCGGGATACAGTGTATGCATTACATCAGCACTATATTCAGTCTGAACCCCGGATTTAGTTTATACAATAAATCAGCACTGTGTTCAGTCTACATCCAAGATCCAGGTTATACACTAAATCTGCACTGTGTTCTTTCTACATCCCAGATTCAGTGTATACTGTCAATCAGAACTGCGTTCAATCTGCATCCGGGTTGGAATGTATAGACTAAATACGCACTGTATTCAGCCTACTCCCCAGATTCAGTGTATACACTAAATCAGCACTGTGTCCAGTCTACATACCGGATACAGCGTATTCACTAAATCAGCACTGTGTTCAGTCTACATACAGGATACAGAGTATACACTTAATCAGCACTGTGTTCAGTCTAAATTCAGGATTCAGTGATTACACTAAATTAGCACTGTGTTCAGTCTACATCCCGGATTCAGTGTACACGCTAAATCAGCGCCGTGTTCAGTCTACTTCCCGGATTCATTGTATACAGTCAATCTGTACTGTGTTCAATCTGCATCCTGGATTCAGTGTAAACACTAAATCAACACTGTGTTCAATACACATACCAGATCCAATGTATACAATAAATCTGCACTGTGTTCAATCTACATCCCGGATTCAGTGTATACACTAAATCTACACTGTGTTCATTTTACATCCCAGATTCAGTGTATACAATAAATCAGCACTGTGTTCAGACTGCATCCGGGTTGGTATGAATACACTAAATCTGCACTGTATTCAGTCTACACGCCGGATACAGAGTATACACTAAGTCACAACTGTGTTTAGTCTACATCCCGGATTCAGTGCTTACACTAAATTAGCACTGTGTTCAGTCTACATCCCGGATTCAGTGTATACGCTAAATCAGCACTGTGTTCAGTCTACATCCCGGATTCATTGTATACAGTCAATCAGTACAGTGATCAATCTGCATCCCGGATTCAGTGTAAACACTAAATCAGCACTGTGTTCAATCCACATACCGGATCCAGAGTATAAAATAAATCAGCACTGTGTTCAGTCTACATACAGGATACAGAGTATACACTAAATCAGCACTGTGTTCAATCTACATCCCGATTCAGTGCATACACGAAATAAGCACTGTGTTCAGTCTAAATCCCGGATTCAGTGATTACACTAAATTAGCACTGTGTTCAGTCTACATCCCGGATTCAGTGATTACACTAAATCAGCACTGTGTTCAATCTACATCCCGATTCAGTGCATACACGAAATAAGCACTGTGTTCAGTCTAAATCCCGGATTCAGTGATTACACTAAATTAGCACTGTGTTCAATCTACATCCCGATTCAGTGCATACACGAAATAAGCACTGTGTTCAGTCTAAATCCCGGATTCAGTGATTACACTTAATCAGCACTGTGTTCAGTCTAAATCCAGGATTCAGTGATTACACTAAATTATCACTGTGTTCAGTTTACATCCCGGATTCAGTGTATACGCTAAATCAGCGCTGTGTTCAGTCTACTTCCCGGATTCATTGTATACAGTCAATCTGTACTGTGTTCAATCTGCATCCTGGATTCAGTGTAAACACTAAATCAGCACTGTGTTCAATACACATACCAGATCCAATGTATACAATAAATTAGCACTGTGTTCAGTCTACATCCCGGATTCAGTGTATACGCTAAATCAGCGCTGTGTTCATTCTACTTCCCGGATTCATTGTATACAGTCAATCTGTACTGTGTTCAATCTGCATCCTGGATTCAGTGTAAACACTAAATCAGCACTGTGTTCAATACACATACCAGATCCAATGTATACAATAAATCAGCACTGTGTTCAATCTACATCCCGGATTCAGTGTATACACTAAATCTACACTGTGTTCATTTTACATCCCAGATTCAGTGTATACAATAAATCAGCACTGTGTTCAGACTGCATCCGGGTTGGTATGAATACACTAAATCTGCACAGTATTCAGTCTACACGCCGGATACAGAGTATACACTAAGTCACAACTGTGTTTAGTCTACATCCCGGATTCAGTGCTTACACTAAATTAGCACTGTGTTCAGTCTACATCCCGGATGCAGTGTATACGCTAAATCAGCACTGTGTTCAGTCTACATCCCGGATTCATTGTATACAGTCAATCAGTACAGTCATCAATCTGCATCCTGGATTCAGTGTAAACACTAAATCAGCACTGTGTTCAATCCACATACCGGATCCAGAGTATAAAATAAATCAGCACTGTGTTCAGTCTACATACAGGATACAGAGTATACACTAAATCAGCACTGTGTTCAATCTACACCCCGATTCAGTGCATACACGAAATAAGCACTGTGTTCAGTCTAAATCCCGGATTCAGTGATTACACTAAATTAGCACTGTGTTCAGTCTACATCCCGCATTCAGTGTATACGCTAAATCAGCGCTGCTTTCAGTCTACTTCCCGGATTCATTGTATACAGTCAATCAGTACTGTGTTCAATCTGCATCCTGGATTCAGTGTAAACACTAAATCAGCACTGTGTTCAATCTACAACCCGGATTCAGTGTATACACTAAATCTACACTGTGTTCAGTCTACATACAGGATACAGAGTATACACTTAATCAGCACTGTGTTCAGTCTAAATCCAGGATTCAGTGATTACACTAAATTATCACTGTGTTCAGTCTACATCCCGGATTCAGTGTATACGCTAAATCAGCGCTGTGTTCAGTCTACTTCCCGGATTCATTGTATACAGTCAATCTGTACTGTGTTCAATCTGCATCCTGGATTCAGTGTAAACACTAAATCAGCACTGTGTTCAATACACATACCAGATCCAATGTATACAATAAATCAGCACTGTGTTCAATCTACATCCCGGATTCAGTGTATACACTAAATCTACACTGTGTTCATTTTACATCCCAGATTCAGTGTATACAATAAATCAGCACTGTGTTCAGACTGCATCCGGGTTGGTATGAATACACTAAATCTGTACTGTATTCAGTCTACACGCCGGATACAGAGTATACACTAAGTCACAACTGTGTTCAGTCTACATCCCGGATTCAGTGTATACACTAAATCAGCACTGTGTTCAGACTACATCCCGGATTCAGTGTATGCACGAAATCAGCACTGTGTTCAGTCTAAATCCTGGATTCAGTGCTTACACTAAATTAGCACTGTGTTCAGTCTACATCCCGGATTCAGTGTATACGCTAAATCACCACTGTGTTCAGTCTACATCCCGGATTCATTGTATACAGTCAATCAGTACAGTGTTCAATCTGCATCCTGGATTCAGTGTAAACACTAAATCAGCACTGTGTTCAATCCACATACCGGATCCAGTGTATACAGTAAATCAGCACTGTGTTCAATCTACAACCCGGATTCAGTGTATACACTAAATCTACACTGTGTTCATTTTACATCCCAGATTCAGTGTATACAATAAATCAGCACTGTATTCAGACTGCATCCGGGTTGGTATGTATACCCTAAATCTGCACTGTATTCAGCCTACATGCCGGATACAGTGTATATACTAAATCACCACTCTGTTCAGTCTACATCCCGGATTCAGTGTATACACTAAATCAGCACTATATTCAGTCTGCACCCCGGATTCAGTTTATACAATAAATCAGCACTGTGTTCAGTCTACATCCAAGATCCAGATTATACACTAAATCTGCACTGTGTTCTTACTACATCCCAGATTCAGTGTATAATGTCAATCAGAACTGTGTTCAATCTGCATCCGGGTTGGAATGTATACACTAAATACGCACTGTATTCAGCCTACATACCGGATACAGTGTATTCACTCAATGAGCACTGTGTTCAATCTACATCCCGGATTCAGTGTATACACTAACTCTACACTGTGTTCATTTTACATCCCAGATTCAGTGTATACATGAAATCAGCACAGTGTTCAGCCTACAGCCTGGACTCAGTGTATAGACGAAATCAGCACTGTTTTCAGTCTAAATCCCGGATTCAGTGATTACACTAAATTAGCACTGTGTTCAGTCTACATCCCGGATTCAGTGCACACGCTAAACCAGCGCTGTGTTCAATCCACATACCGGATCCAGTGAATATAATAAGTCAGCACTGTGTTCAATCTACATCCCGGATTCAGTATGTACAATAAATCAGCACTGTGTTCAGACTGCATCCGGGTTGGTATGTATACACTAAATCCGCACTGTATTCAGCCTACATGCCGGATACAGTGTATACACTAAGTCTCCACTGTGTTCAGTCTACATCCCGGATTCAGTGTATACACTAAATCAGCACTGTGTTCAATCCACTTACCGGATCCAGTGTATACAATAAATCAGCACTGTGTTCAATCTACATCCCGCATTCAGTATGTACAATAAATCAGCACTGTGTTCAGACTACATACAGGATACAGAGTATACACTAAATCAGCACTGTGTTCAGTCTACATACAGGATGCAGAGTATACACTAAATCAGCACTGTGTTCAATCTACATCCCGGAGACAGTGTGTACAATAAATCAGCACTGTGTTCAAACCACATACCAGATCCAGTGTATACAGTAAATCAGCACTGTGTTCAATCTACATCCCGGATTCAGTGTGTACAATAAATCAGCACTGTGTTCAGACTGCATCCGGGTTGGAATGTATAAACTAAATCTGCACTGTATTCAGCCTACACGCCGGATTCAGTGTATACGCTAATTCTGCACTGTGTTCAGTCGATTTCCCAGATTCAGTGTATACGCTAAATCCGCACAGTGTGCAATCAGCACCCTGGACTCAGTGAATATGCAAATCAGCACTGTGTTCAATCTACATCCGGGATACAGTGTATACACTAAATCAGCACTGTGTTCAGTCTACATACAGGATACAGACTATACACAAAATCAGCACTGTGTTCAATCTACATCCCGGATTCAGTGTATACTCTAAATCAGCACTGTGTTCAATCCACATACCGGATCCAGTGTATACAATAAATCAGCACTGTGTTCAATCTACATCCCGGAATCAGTGTGTACAATAAATCAGCACTGTGTTCAGACTGCATCCGGGTTGGAATGTATAAACTAAAACTGCACTGTATTCATCCTACATGCCGGATTCAGTGTATACGCTAATTCGGCACTCTGTTCAGTCAACATCCTGGATTCAGCGTGTACGCTAAATCAAGCACTGTGTTCAATAAGCATTCTGGATTCAGTGTGTACAATAAATCAGCGCTGTGTTCAGTCTACACCCTGGATTCAGTATAAACACTAAATCTGCACTGTGTTCATTTTACATCCCAGATTCAGTGTATACACGAAGTCAGCACAGTGTTCAGCCTACAGCCCGGACTCAGTGTATACAAGAAATCAGCACTGTGTTCAGTCTAAATCCCAGATTCAGTGATTACACTAAATTAGCACTGTGTTCAGTCTACATCCCGGATTCAGTGTATACGCTAAATCAGCGCTGTGTTCAGTCTACTTCCCGGATTCATTGTATACAGTCAATCAGTACTGTGTTCAATCTGCATCCTGGATTCAGTGTAAACACTTAATCAGCACTATGTTCAATCCACATACCGGATCCAGTGTATTCAATAAATCAGCACTGTGTTCAATCTACATCCCGGATTCAGCGTATACACTGAATCAGCACTGTGTTCAGTCTACATAAAGGATACAGAGTATACACTAAATCAGCACTGTGTTCAATCTAGATCCCGGAGTCAGTGTGTACAATAAATCAGTACTGTGTTCAGACTGCATCCGGGTTGGAATGTATAAACTAAATCTGCACTGTATTCAGACTACACGCCGGATTCAGTGTATATGCTAATTCTGCACTGTGTTCAGTCGATATCACAGATTCAGTGTATACGCTAAATCCGCACAGTGTGCAATCTGCACCCTGGACTCAGTGAATATGCAAATCAGCACTGTGTTCAATCTACATCCGGGATACAGTGTATACACTAAATCAGCACTGTGTTCAGTCTACATACAGGATACAGACTATACACTAAATCAGCACTGTGTTCAATCTACATCTCGGATTCAGTGTATACTCTAAATCAGCACTGTGTTCAATCCACATACCGGATCCAGTGTATACAATAAATCAGCACTGTGTTCAATCTACATCCCGGATTCAGTATATACAATAAATCAGCACTGTGTTCAGGCTGCATCCGGGTTGCTATGTATACACTAAATCCGCACTGTATTAGGCCTACATGCCGGATACAGTGTATACACTAAGTCACCAATGTGTTCAGTCTACATCCCGGATTCAGTGTATACACTAAATCTAAACTGTGTTCAGTCTACATCACGGATTCAGCGTATACGCTAAATCTGTACAGTGTTCAGTCGTCATTCTTGATCCAGGGTATACACTAAATCTGCATTGTGTTATTGCTACATCCCGGATTCAGTGTATACGCTAAATCAGCACTGTGTTCAGCCTACATCACGGATTCGGTGTATACGCTAAATCTGTACAGTGTTCAGTTGACATTCTCAGTCCAGTGTATACACTAAATCTACATTGTGTTCAGTCAACATCCCGGATTCAGCGTATACGCTAAATCAAGCACTGTGTTCAATCTGCATCCTTGATTCAGTGTGTACAATAAATCAGCACTGTGTTCAGTCTGCACCCTGGATTCAGTATATACACTAAATCTGCACTGTGTTCATTTTACATCCCAAATTCAGTGTATACACAAAATCAGCACAGAGTTCAGCCTACACACCGGATTCAGTGTATACTCTAAATCAGCACTGTGTTCAGTCTACATCCCAGATTCAGTGTATACAGTCAAGGAGTACTGTGTTCAGTCTGCATACCGGATGCGGTGTATACACTAAATCAGCACTGTGTTCAAACTACATCCCGGTTTCAGTGTACACGCTAAATCAGCACTGTGTTCAATCCACATAGAGGATCCGTTGTATACATGAAATCAGCACTGTGTTCAGTCTGAATACCGGATACAGTGTATACACTAAATCAGCACTGTGTTCAATCTACATCCCGGATTCAGTGTATACACTAAATCAGCATGTGTTCATTCTATATCCCGGATTCAGTGTATATACTAAATCAGCACTGTGTTCAATCTACATCCCCGGTTCAGTGTATACACTAAATCAGCACTGTGTTCAATCCACATACCGGATCCAGTGTATGCACTAATTCTAAACTGTGTTCAGTCTGCATCCCGGATTCAGTGTATATACTAAATCTGCACAGTGTTCATTCTACATCCCGGACTCAGTGTATACGCGAAATTAGCACTGTGTTCAGTCAACATCACGGATTCAGTGTATACAGTCAATGAGTACTGTGTTCAGTCTACATACCGGATACAGTGTATACACTAAATGAGCACTGTGTTCAGTCTACATACCGGATACAGTGTATACACTAAATCAGCACTGTGTTCAATCTGCATCCCGGTTTCAGTGTATACACTAAATCAGCACTGTGTTCAATCTACATCCCGGTTTCAGTGTATACACTAAATCAGCACTGTGTTCAATCCACATACCGGATCCAGTGTATACACTAAATCAGCACTGTGTTCAATCTACATCCCGGATTCAGTGTATACGCAAATTTAGCACTGTGTTCAGTCTAAATCCAAGATCCAGTTTATACACTGAATCGGTACTGTCTTCAGTCTACATCCCAGATTCAGTGTATACTGTCAATCAGAAGTGTGTTCCATCTGCATCCGGGTTGGAATGTATACACTAAATCCGCACTGTATTTCGCATACACCCAGGATTCAGTGCATACACAAAATCAGCACTGTGTTCATTCTAAATCCCGGACTCAGTGTATACGCACTGTGTTCAATCTACATCCCAGATTCAGTGTATATAGTCAATGAGTACTGTATTCAGTCTGCATACCGGATGCGGTGTATACACTAAATCAGCACTGTGTTCAATCCACATACCGGATCCAGTGTATACAATAAATCAGCACTGGGTTCAATCTACATCCCGGATTCAGTGTATACACTAAATCTACACTGTGTTCATTTTACATCCCAGATTCAGTGTATACAATAAATCAGCACTGTGTTCAGACTGCATCCGGGTTGGTATGTATACACTAAATCCGCACTGTATTCAGCCTACACGCCGGATACAGTGTATATACTAAGTCGCCACTGTGTTCAGTCTACATCCCGGATTCAGTGTATACACTAAATCAGCACTCTGTGCAGTCTACATCCTGGATTCAGTGTATACACTAAATCTACACTGTGTTCATTTTACATCCCAGATTCAGTGTATACACGAAATCAGCACAGTGTTCAATATACATCCAGGATTTAGTGTATACGCAAATTTAGCACTGTGTTCAGTCTACATCCAAGATCCAGTTGATACACTAAATCGGCACTGTGTTCTTTCTACATCCCAGATTCCGTGTATACTGCCAATCAGAAGTGTGTTCCATCTGCATCCGGGTTGGAATGTATACACTAAATACGCACTGTATTCAGCTTACACCCCGGATTCAGTGTATACACTAAATCAGCACTGTGTCCAGTCTACATACCGGATACAGTGTATTCACTAAATCAGCACTGTGTTCAGCCTACATCATGGATTCGGTGTATACGCTAAATCTGTACAGTGTTCAGTCGTCATTCTCAATCCAGTGTATACACTAAATCTACATTGTGTTCAGTCAACATCCTGGTTTCAGCGTATACGCTAAATCAAGCACTGTGTTCAATCTGCATTCTGGATTCAGTGTGTACAATAAATCAGCACTGTGTTCAGTCTACACCCTGGATTCAGTATATACACTAAATCTGCACTGTGTTCATTTTACATCACAGATTCAGTGTATACAGTCAACGAGTACTGTGTTCAGTCTGCATACCGGATGCGGTGTATACACTAAATAAGCACTGTGTTCAGTCTACATACCGGATACAGTGTATACACTAAACCAGCACTGTGTTCAATCTACATCCCGGTTTCAGTGTGTACGCTAAATCAGCACTGTGTTCAATCCACATACCGGATCCGGTGTTTACACGAAATCAGCACTGTGTTCAATCTACATCACGGATTCAGTGTGTACAATAAATCAGCACTGTGTTCAGACTGCATCCGGGTTGGAATGTATAAACTAAATCTGCACTGTATTCAGCCTATACGCTGGAATCAGTGTATACACTAAATCTGCACTGTGTTCAGTCTACATCCCGGATGCAGTGTATACGCAAAATCAGCACTGTGTTCAGTCTACATCCCGGATTCAGTGTATATAGTCAATCAGTACTGTGTTCAGTCTACATCAAGGATGCGCTGTATACACTAAATCAGCACTGTGTTCAATCTACATCCCGGATTCAGTGTATACACTAAATCAGCATGTGTTCATTCTATATCCCGGATTCAGTGTATACACTAAATCAGCACTGTGTTCAATCTACATCCCCGGTTCAGTGTATACACTAAATCAGCACTGTGTTCAATCTACATCCCCGGTTCAGTGTATACACTGAATCAGCACTGTGTTCAATCCACATACCGCATCCAGTGTATACACTAATACTACACTGTGTTCAGTCTGCATCCCGGATTCAGTGTATATAATAAATCTGCACAGTGTTCATTCTACATCCCGGACTCAGTGTATATGCGAAATCAGCACTGTGTTCAGTCAACATCACGGATTCATGTATACAGTCAATGAGTACTGTGTTCAGTCTGCATACCGGATGCGGTGTATACACTAAATAAGCACTGTATTCAATCTACATACCGGATACAGTGTATACACTAAATGAGCACTGTGTTCAGTCTACATACCGGATACAGTGTATACACTAAATCAGCACTGTGTTCAATCTGCATCCTGGTTTCAGTGTATACACTAAATCAGCACTGTGTTCAATCCACATACCAGATCCAGTGTATACACTAAATCAGCACTGTGTTCAATCTAGATCCCGGATTCAGTGTATACTCAAATTTAGCACTGTGTTCAGTCTAAATCCCAGATTCAGTGTATACTGTCAATCAGAAGTGTGTTCCATCTGCATCCGGGTTGGAATGTATACACTAAATCCGCACTGTATTTAGCATACACCCCGGATTCAGTGCATACACAAAATCAGCACTGTGTTCATTCTAAATCCCGGACTCAGTGTATACGCACTGTGTTCAATCTACATCCCAGATTCAGTGTATACAGTCAATGAGTACTGTATTCAATCTGCATACCAGATTCAGAGTATACACTAAATCAGCACTGTGTTTAGTCTAAATCCCGGATTTAGCGTATCCGCTAAATCTGTACTGTGTTCAGTCTTCATTCTAGATCCAGTGTATACACTAACTCTACACTGTGTTCAGTCTGCATCCCGGATTCTGTGTATATACTAAATCAGCACAGTGTTCATTCTGCATCCCGGAAACAGTGTATACTCTAATTTACCACTGTGTACAGTCGATATCCCAGATTCAGTGTATACGCTAAATCCGCACAGTGTTCAATCTGCACCCTGGACTCAGTGAATATGTAAATCAGCACTGTGTTCAATCTAGATCCGGGATACAGTGTATGCATTAAATCAGCACTATATTCAGTCCACATCCAAGATCAGGTTATACACTAAATCTGCACTGTGTTCTTTTTACATCCCAGATTCAGTGTATACTGTCAATCAGAACTGTGTTCAATCTGCATCCGGGTTGGAATGTATACACTAAATACGCACTGTATTCAGCCTACACCCCGGATTCAGTGTATACACTAAATCAGCACTGTGTTCAACCTACATCCAGGATTCAGTGTATACGCAAATTTAGCACTGTGTTCAGTCTACATCCAAGATCCAGTTCATACACTAAATCGGCACTGTGTTCTTTCTACATCCCAGATTCAGTGTATACTGCCAATCAGAAGTGTGTTCCATCTGCATCCGGGTTGGAATGTATACACTAAATACACACTGTATTCAGCCTACACCCCGGATTCAGTGTATACACTAAATCAGCACTGTGTCCAGTCTACATACCGGATACAGTGTATTCACTAAATAAGCACTGTGTTCAGTCTACATCCCGGATTCAGTGTATACGCTAAATCAGCGCTGCGTTCAGTCTACTTCCCGGATTCATTGTATACAGTCAATCAGTACTGTGTTCAATCTGCATCCTGGATTCAGTGTAAACACTAAATCAGCACTGTGTTCAATCCACATACCGGATTCAGTGTATACACTAAATCTACACTGTGTTCAGTCTACATACAGGATACAGAGTATACACTTAATCAGCACTGTGTTCAGTCTAAATCCAGGATTCAGTGATTACACCAAATTAGCACTGTGTTCAGTCTACATCCCGGATTCAGTGTATACGCTAAATCAGCACTGTGTTTAGTCTACTTCCCGGATTCATTGTATACAGTCAATCTGTACTGTGTTCAATCTGCATCCTGGATTCAGTGTACACACTAAATCAGCACTGTGTTCAATACACATACCAGATCCAATGTATACAATAAATCAGCACTGTGTTCAATCTACATCCCGGATTCAGTGTATACACTAAATCTACACTGTGTTCATTTTACATCCCAGATTCAGTGTATACAATAAATCAGCACTGTGTTCAGACTGCATCCGGGTTGGTATGAATACACTAAATCTGCACTGTATTCAGTCTACACGCCGGATACAGAGTATACACTAAGTCACAACTGTGTTCAGTCTACATCCCGGATTCAGTGTATACACTAAATCAGCACTGTGTTCAGACTACATCCCGGATTCAGTGTATACACGAAATCAGCACTCTGTTCAGTCTACATCCCGGATTCATTGTATACAGTCAATAAGTACAGTGTTCAATCTGCATCCTGGATTCAGCATAAACACTAAATCAGCACTGTGTTCAATCCACATACCGGATCCAGAGTATAAAATAAATCAGCACTGTGTTCAGTCTACATACAGGATACAGAGTAAACACTAAATCTGCACTGTGTTCAATCTACATCCCGATTCAGTGCATACACGAAATAAGCACTGTGTTCAGTCTAAATCCCGGATTCAGTGATTACACTAAATTAGCACTGTGTTCAGTCTACATCCCGGATTCATTGTATACAGTCAATCAGTACTGTGTTCAATCTGCATCCTGGATTCAGTGTAAACACTAAATCAGCACTGTGTTCAATCCACATACCGGATCCAGTGTATACAATAAATCAGCACTGTGTTCAATCTACAACCCGGATTCAGTGTATACACTAAATCTACACTGCGTTCATTTTACATCCCAGATTCAGTGTATACAATAAATCAGCACTGTGTTCAGACTACATCCGGGTTGGTATGTATACACTAAATACGCACTGTATTCAGCCTACACGCCGGATACAGTGTATATACTAAGTCGCCACTGTGTTCAGTCTACATCCCGGATTCAGTGTATACACTAAATCAGCACTGTGTTCAGTCTACATCCCGGATTCAGTGTATACACTAAATCTACACTGTGTTCATTTTACATCCCAGATTCAGTGTCTACACGAAATCAGCACAGTGTTCAGCCTACAGCCCGGACTCAGTGTATACACGAAATCAGCACTGTGTTCAGTCTAAATCCCAGATTCAGTGATTACACTAAATTAGCATTCTGTTCAGTCTACATCCCGGATTCAGTGTATACACTAAATCAGCACAGTGTTCATTCTGCATCCCGGAATCAGTGTATACTCTAATTTAGCACTGTGTACAGTCGATATCCCAGATTCAGTGTATACGCTAAATCCGCACAGTGTTCAATCTGCACCCTGGACTCAGTGAATATGTAAATCAGCACGGTGTTCAATCTAGATCCGGGATACAGTGTATGCACTAAATCAGCACTATATTCAGTCTGCACCCCGGATTCAGTTTATACAATAAATCAGCACTGTGTTCAGTCTACATCCAAGATCCAGATTATACACTAAATCTGCACTGTGTTCTTACTACATCCCACATTCAGTGTATACTGTCAATCAGAACTGCGTTCAATCTGCATCCGGGTTGGAATGTATACACTAAATACGCACTGTATTCAGCCTACACCCCGGATTCAGTGTATTCACTAAATCAGCACTGTGTTCAGTCTACATACCGGATACAGTGTATTCACTAAGTGAGCACTGTGTTCAATCTACATCCCGGATTCAGTGTATACACTAAATCAGCACTGTGTTCAATCCACATACCGGATCCAGTGTATACACTAAATCAGCACTGTGTTCAGTCAACATACAGGATACAGAGTATACACTTAATCAGCACTGTGTTCAATCTACATCCCGGATTCAGTGTGTACAATAAATCTGCACTGTGTTCTTACTACATCCCACATTCAGTGTATACTGTCAATCAGAACTGCGTTCAATCTGCATCCGGGTTGGAATGTATACACTAAATACGCACTGTATTCAGCCTACACCCCGGATTCAGTGTATTCACTAAATCAGCACTGTGTTCAGTCTACATACCGGATACAGTGTATTCACTAAGTGAGCACTGTGTTCAATCTACATCCCGGATTCAGTGTATACACTAAATCAGCACTGTGTTCAGTCAACATACAGGATACAGAGTATACACTAAATCAGCACTGTGTTCAGTCAACATACAGGATACAGAGTATACACTTAATCAGCACTGTGTTCAATCTACATCCCGGATTCAGTGTGTACAATATATCAGCACTGTGTTCTGACTGCATCCAGGTTGGAATGTATGAACTAAATCTGCACTGTATTCAGCCTACACGCCGGATTCAGTGTATACGCTAATTCTGCACTGTGTTCAGTCAACATCCCGGATTCAGCGTATACGCTAAATCAGCACTGTGTTCAGTCTACACGACGGATACAGTGTATATACTAAGTCGCGACTGTGTTCAGTCTACATCCCGGATTCAGTGTATACACTAAATCAGCACTGTGTTCAGTCTACATCCCGGATTCAGTGTATACACTAAATCTACACTGTGTTCATTTTACATCCCAGATTCAGTGTCTACACGAAATCAGCACAGTGTTCAGCCTACAGCCCGGACTCAGTGTATACACGAAATCAGCACTGTGTTCAGTCTAAATCCCAGATTCAGTGATTACACTAAATTAGCATTCTGTTCAGTCTACATCCCGGATTCAGTGTATACACTAAATCAGCACTGTGTTCAGTCAACATACAGGATACAGAGTATACACTTAATCAGCACTGTGTTCAATCTACATCCCGGATTCAGTGTGTACAATAAATCTGCACTGTGTTCTTACTACATCCCACATTCAGTGTATACTGTCAATCAGAACTGCGTTCAATCTGCATCCGGGTTGGAATGTATACACTAAATACGCACTGTATTCAGCCTACACCCCGGATTCAGTGTATTCACTAAATCAGCACTATGTTCAGTCTACATACCGGATACAGTGTATTCACTAAGTGAGCACTGTGTTCAATCTACATCCCGGATTCAGTGTATACACTAAATCAGCACTGTGTTCAGTCAACATACAGGATACAGAGTATACACTAAATCAGCACTGTGTTCAGTCAACATACAGGATACAGAGTATACACTTAATCAGCACTGTGTTCAATCTACATCCCGGATTCAGTGTGTACAATAAATCAGCACTGTGTTCTGACTGCATCCAGGTTGGAATGTATGAACTAAATCTGCACTGTATTCAGCCTACACGCCGGATTCAGTGTATACGCTAATTCTGCACTGTGTTCAGTCAACATCCCGGATTCAGCGTATACGGTAAATCAGCACTGTGTTCAGTCTACACGACGGATACAGTGTATATACTAAGTCGCGACTGTGTTCAGTCTACATCCCGGATTCAGTGTATACACTAAATCAGCACTGTGTTCAGTCTACATCCCGGATTCAGTGTATACACTAAATCTACACTGTGTTCATTTTACATCCCAGATTCAGTGTCTACACGAAATCAGCACAGTGTTCAGCCTACATCCCGGATTCAGAGTATACACGAAATCAGCACTGTGTTCAGTCTAAATCCCAGATTCAGTGATTACACTAAATTAGCATTCTGTTCAGTCTACATCCCGGATTCAGTGTATACACTAAATCAGCACAGTGTTCATTCTGCATCCCGGAATCAGTGTATACTCTAATTTAGCACTGTGTACAGTCGATATCCCAGATTCAGTGTATACGCTAAATCCGCACAGTGTTCAATCTGCACCCTGGACTCAGTGAATATGTAAATCAGCACTGTGTTCAATCTAGATCCGGGATACAGTGTATGCACTAAATCAGCACTATATTCAGTCTGCACCCCGGATTCAGTTTATACAATAAATCAGCACTGTGTTCAGTCTACATCCAAGATCCAGATTATACACTAAATCTGCACTGTGTTCTTACTACATCCCACATTCAGTGTATACTGTCAATCAGAACTGCGTTCAATCTGCATCCGGGTTGGAATGTATCCACTAAATACGCACTGTATTCAGCCTACACCCCGGATTCAGTGTATTCACTAAATCAGCACTGTGTTCAGTCTACATACCGGATACAGTGTATTCACTAAGTGAGCACTGTGTTCAATCTACATCCCGGATTCAGTGTATACACTAAATCAGCACTGTGTTCAATCCACATACCGGATCCAGTGTATACACTAAATCAGCACTGTGTTCAGTCAACATACAGGATACAGAGTATACACTTAATCAGCACTGTGTTCAGTCAACATCCCAGATTCAGCGTATACGCTAAATCAAGCACTGTGTTCAATCTGCATTCTGGATTCAGTGTGTACAATAAATCAGCGCTGTGTTCAGTCTACACCCTGGATTCAGTATATACACTAAATCTGCACTGTTCATTTTACATCCCAGATTCAGTGTATACACGAAGTCAGCACAGTGTTCAAACTACATCCCGGATTCAGTGATTACACTAAATTAGCACTGTGTTCAGTCTACATCCCGGATGCAGTGAATACGCTAAATCAGCGCTGCGTTCAGTCTACTTCCCGGATTCATTGTATACAGTCAATCAGTACTGTGTTCAATCTGCATCCTGGATTCAGTGTATACACTAAATCTACACTGCATTCATTTTACATCCCAGATTCAGTGTATACAATAAATCAGCACTGTGTTCAGACTGCATCCGGGTTGGTATGTATACACTAAATCTGCACTGTATTCAGCCTACACGCCGGATACAGTGTATATACTAAGTCGCCACTGTGTTCAGTCTACATCCCGGATTCAGTGTATACACTAAATCAGCACTGTGTTCAGTCTACATCCCGGATTCAGTGTATACACTAAATCTACACTGTGTTCATTTTACATCCCAGATTCAGTGTCTACACGAAATCAGCACAGTGTTCAGCCTACAGCCCGGACTCAGTGTATACACGAAATCAGCACTGTGTTCAGTCTAAATCCCAGATTCAGTGATTACACTAAATTAGCATTCTGTTCAGTCTACATCCCGGATTCAGTGTATACACTAAATCAGCACAGTGTTCATTCTGCATCCCGGAATCAGTGTATACTCTAATTTAGCACTGTGTACAGTCGATATCCCAGATTCAGTGTATACGCTAAATCCGCACAGTGTTCAATCTGCACCCTGGACTCAGTGAATATGTAAATCAGCACTGTGTTCAATCTAGATCCGGGATACAGTGTATGCACTAAATCAGCACTATATTCAGTCTGCACCCCGGATTCAGTTTATACAATAAATCAGCACTGTGTTCAGTCTACATCCAAGATCCAGATTATACACTAAATCTGCACTGTGTTCTTACTACATCCCACATTCAGTGTATACTGTCAATCAGAACTGCGTTCAATCTGCATCCGGGTTGGAATGTATCCACTAAATACGCACTGTATTCAGCCTACACCCCGGATTCAGTGTATTCACTAAATCAGCACTGTGTTCAGTCTACATACCGGATACAGTGTATTCACTAAGTGAGCACTGTGTTAAATCTACATCCCGGATTCAGTGTATACACTAAATCAGCACTGTGTTCAATCCACATACCGGATCCAGTGTATACACTAAATCAGCACTGTGTTCAGTCAACATACAGGATACAGAGTATACACTTAATCAGCACTGTGTTCAGTCAACATCCCGGATTCAGCGTATACGCTAAATCAAGCACTGTGTTCAATGTGCATTCTGGATTCAGTGTGTACAATAAATCAGCGCTGTGTTCAGTCTACACCCTGGATTCAGTATATACACTAAATCTGCACTGTTCATTTTACATCCCAGATTCAGTGTATACACGAAGTCAGCACAGTGTTCAACCTACATCCCGGATTCAGTGATTACACTAAATTAGCACTGTGTTCAGTCTACATCCCGGATGCAGTGAATACGCTAAATCAGCGCTGCGTTCAGTCTACTTCCCGGATTCATTGTATACAGTCAATCAGTACTGTGTTCAATCTGCATCCTGGATTCAGTGTATACACTAAATCTACACTGCATTCACTTTACATCCCAGATTCAGTGTATACAATAAATCAGCACTGTGTTCAGACTGCATCCGGGTTGGTATGTATACACTAAATCTGCACTGTATTCAGCCTACACGCCGGATACAGTGTATATACTAAGTCGCCACTGTGTTCAGTCTACATCCCGGATTCAGTGTATACACTAAATCAGCACTGTGTTCAGTCTACATCCCGGATTCAGTGTATACACTACATCTACACTGTGTTCATTTTACATCCCAGATTCAGTGTCTACACGAAATCAGCACAGTGTTCAGCCTACAGCCCGGACTCAGTGTATACACGAAATCAGCACTGTGTTCAGTCTAAATCCCAGATTCAGTGATTACACTAAATTAGCATTCTGTTCAGTCTACATCCCGGATTCAGTGTATACACTAAATCAGCACAGTGTTCATTCTGCATCCCGGAATCAGTGTATACTCTAATTTAGCACTGTGTACAGTCGATATCCCAGATTCAGTGTATACGCTAAATCCGCACAGTGTTCAATCTGCACCCTGGACTCAGTGAATATGTAAATCAGCACTGTGTTCAATCTAGATCCGGGATACAGTGTATGCACTAAATCAGCACTATATTCAGTCTGCACCCCGGATTCAGTTTATACAATAAATCAGCACTGTGTTCAGTCTACATCCAAGATCCAGATTATACACTAAATCTGCACTGTGTTCTTACTACATCCCACATTCAGTGTATACTGTCAATCAGAACTGCATTCAATCTGCATCCGGGTTGGAATGTATACACTAAATACGCACTGTATTCAGCCTACACCCCGGATTCAGTGTATTCACTAAATCAGCATTGTGTTCAGTCTACATACCGGATACAGTGTATTCACTAAGTGAGCACTGTGTTCAATCTACATCCAGGATTCAGTGTATACACTAAATCAGCACTGTGTTCAACCCACATACCGGATCCAGTGTATACACTAAATCAGCACTGTGTTCAGTCAACATACAGGATACAGAGTATACACTTAATCAGCACTGTGTTCAATCTACATCCCGGATTCAGTGTATACACTAAATCAGCACTGTGTTCAATCCACATACCGGATCCAGTGTATACACTAAATCAGCACTGTGTTCAGTCAACATACAGGATACAGAGTATACACTTAATCAGCACTGTGTTCAATCTACATCCCGGATTCAGTGTGTACAATAAATCAGCACTGTGCTCTGACTGCATCCAGGTTGGAATGTATGAACTAAATCTGCACTGTATTCAGCCTACACGCCGGATTCAGTGTATACGCTAATTCTGCACTGTGTTCAGTCAACATCCCGGATTCAGCGTATACGCTAAATCAGCACTGTGTCCAGTCTACTTACCGAATATAGGGTATACACTAAATAAGCACTGTGTTCAATCTACATCCCGGATTCAGTGTATACACTAAATCAGCACAGTGTTCATTCTGCATCCCGGAATCAGTGTATACTCTAATTTAGCACTGTGTACAGTCGATATCCCAGATTCAGTGTATACGCTAAATCCACACAGTGTTCAATCTGCACCCTGGACTCAGTGAATATGTAAATCAGCACTGTGTTCAATCTAGATCCGGGATACAGTGTATGCATTACATCAGCACTATATTCTGTCTGAACCCCGGATTTAGTTTATACAATAAATCAGCACTGTGTTCAGTCTACATCCAAGATCCAGGTTATACACTAAATCTGCACTGTGTTCTTTCTACATCCCAGATTCAGTGTATACTGTCAATCAGAACTATGTTCAATCTGCATCCGGGTTGGAATGTATAGACAAAATACGCACTGTATTCAGCCTACAGCCCGGACTCAGTGCATACACGAAATCAGCACTGCGTTCAGTCTAAATCCCGGATTCAGTGATTACACTAAATTAGCACTGTGTTCAGTCTACATTCCGGATTCAGTGTATACGCTAAATCAGCGCTGTGTTCAGTCTACTTCCTGGATTCATTGTATACAGTCAATCAGTACTGTGTTCAATCTGCATCCTAGATTCAGTTTAAACACTAAATCAGCACTGTACTCAATCCACATACCGGATCCAATGTATACAATAAATCAGCACTGTGTTCAATCTACATCCCGGATTCAGTGTATACACTAAATCTACGCTGTGTTCATTTTACATCCCAGATTCAGTGCATACACTAAGTCACCACTGTGTTCAGTCTACATCCCGACTTCAGTGTATACACTAAATCAGCACTGTGTTCAATCCACATACCGGATCCAGTGTATACACTAAATCAGCATTGTGTTCAGTCAACATACAGGATACAGAGTATACACTTAATCAGCACTGTGTTCTATCTACATCCCGGATTCAGTGTATACACTAAATCAGCACTGTGTTCAATCCACATACCGGATCCAGTGTATACACTAAATCAGCACTGTGTTCAGTCAACATACAGGATACAGAGTATACACTTAATCAGCACTGTGTTCAATCTACATCCCGGATTCAGTGTGTACAATAAATCAGCACTGTGCTCTGACTGCATCCAGGTTGGAATGTATGAACTAAATCTGCACTGTATTCAGCCTACATGCCGGATTCAGTGTATACGCTAATTCTGCACTGTGTTCAGTCAACATCCCGGATTCAGCGTATACGCTAAATCAGCACTGTGTTCAGTCTACATACCGGATATAGGGTATACACTAAATCAGCACTGTGTTCAATCTACATCCCGGATTCAGTGTATACACTAAATCAGCACAGTGTTCATTCTGCATCCCGGAATCAGTGTATACTCTAATTTAGCACTGTGTACAGTCGATATCCCAGATTCAGTGTATACGCTAAATCCACACAGTGTTCAATCTGCACCCTGGACTCAGTGAATATGTAAATCAGCACTGTGTTCAATCTAGATCCGGGATACAGTGTATGCACTAAATCAGCATTATATTCAGTCTGCACCCCGGATTCAGTTTATACAATAAATCAGCACTGTGTTCAGTCTACATCCAAGATCCAGATTATACACTAAATCTGCACTGTGTTCTTACTACATCCCACATTCAGTGTATACTGTCAATCAGAACTGCGTTCAATCTGCATCCGGGTTGGAATGTATACACTAAATACGCACTGTATTCAGCCTACACCCCGGATTCAGTGTATTCACTAAATCAGCACTGTGTTCAGTCTACATACCGGATACAGTGTATTCACTAAGTGAGCACTGTGTTCAATCTACATCGCGGATTCAGTGTATACACTAAATCAGCACTGTGTTCAATCCACATACCGGATCCAGTGTGTACACTAAATCGGCACTGTGTTCAATCCACATACCGGATCCAGTGTATACACTAAATCAGCACTGTGTTCAGTCAACATACAGGATACAGAGTATACACTTAATCAGCAGTGTGTTCAATCTACATCCCGGATTCAGTGTGTACAATAAATCAGCACTGTGCTCTGACTGCATCCAGGTTGGAATGTATGAACTAAATCTGCACTGTATTCAGCCTAAACGCCGGATTCAGTGTATACGCTAATTCTGCACTGTGTTCAGTCAACATCCCGGACTCAGCGTATACGCTAAATCAGCACTGTGTTCAGTCTACACGCCGGATACAGTGTATATACTAAGTCGCCACTGTGTTCAGTCTACATCCCGAATTCAGTGTATACACTAAATCAGCACTGTGTTCAGTCTACATCCCGGATTCAGTGTATACACTAAATCTACACTGTGTTCATTTCACATCCCAGATTCAGTGTCTACACGAAATCAGCACAGTGTTCAGCCTACAGCCCGGACTCAGTGTATACACGAAATCAGCACTGTGTTCAGTCTAAATCCCAGATTCAGTGATTACACTAAATTAGCATTCTGTTCAGTCTACATCCCGGATTCAGTGTATACACTAAATCAGCACAGTGTTCATTCTGCATCCCGGAATCAGTGTATACTCTAATTTAGCACTGTGTACAGTCGATATCCCAGATTCAGTGTATACGCTAAATCCACACAGTGTTCAATCTGCACCCTGGACTCAGTGAATATGTAAATCAGCACTGTGTTCAATCTAGATCCGGGATACAGTGTATGCATTACATCAGCACTATATTCAGTCTGAATCCCGGATTTAGTTTATACAATAAATCAGCACTGTGTTCAGTCTACATCCAAGATCCAGGTTATACACTAAATCTGCACTGTGTTCTTTCTACATCCCAGATTCAGTGTATACTGTCAATCAGAACTGTGTTCAATCTGCATCCGGGTTGGAATGTATAGACTAAATACGCACTGTATTCAGCCTACAGCCCGGATTCAGTGATTACACTAAATTAGCACTGTGTTCAGTCTACATCCCGGATTCAGTGTATACGCTAAATCAGCGCTGCGTTCAGTCTACTTCCTGGATTCATTGTATACAGTCAATCAGTACGGTGTTCAATCTGCATCCTGGATTCAGTTTAAACACTAAATCAGCACTGTACTCAATCCACATACCGGATCCAATGTATACAATAAATCAGCACTGTGTTCAATCTACATCCCGGATTCAGTGTATACACTAAATCTACGCTGTGTTCATTTTACATCCCAGATTCAGTGTATACACTAAGTCACCACTGTGTTAAGTCTACATCCCGACTTCAGTGTATACACTAAATCAGCACTGTGTTCAATCCACATACCGGATCCAGTGTATACACTAAATCAGCACTGTGTTCAGTCAACATACAGGATACAGAGTATACACTTAATCAGCACTGTGTTCTATCTACATCCCGGATTCAGTGTATACACTAAATCAGCACTGTGTTCAATCCACATACAGGATACAGAGTATACACTTAATCAGCACTGTGTTCTTACTACATCCCACATTCAGTGTATACTGTCAATCAGAACAGCGTTCAATCTGCATCCGGGTTGGAATGTATACACTAAATACGCACTGTATTCAGCCTACACCCGGATTCAGTGTATACACTAAATCAGCACAGTGTTCATTCTGCATCCCGGAATCAGTGTATACTCTAATTTAGCACTGTGTACAGTCGATATCCCAGATTCAGTGTATACGCTAAATCCACACAGTGTTCAATCTGCACCCTGGACTCAGTGAATATGTAAATCAGCACTGTGTTCAATCTAGATCCGGGATACAGTGTATGCACTAAATCAGCATTATATTCAGTCTGCACCCCGGATTCAGTTTATACAATAAATCAGCACTGTGTTCAGTCTACATCCAAGATCCAGATTATACACTAAATCTGCACTGTGTTCTTACTACATCCCACATTCAGTGTATACTGTTAATCAGAACTGCGTTCAATCTGCATCCGGGTTGGAATGTATACACTAAATACGCACTGTATTCAGCCTACACCCCGGATTCAGTGTATTCACTAAATCAGCACTGTGTTCAGTCTACACGCCGGATACAGTGTATATACTAAGTCGCCACTGTGTTCAGTTTACATCCCGGATCCAGTGTATACACTAAATCAGCACTGTGTTCAGTCAACATACAGGATACAGAGTATACACTTAATCAGCACTGTGTTCAATCTACATCCCGGATTCAGTGTATACACTAAATCAGCACTGTGTTCAATCCACATACCGGATCCAGTGTATACACTAAATCAGCACTGTGTTCAGTCAACATACAGGATACAGAGTATACACTTAATCAGCACTGTGTTCAATCTACATCCCGGATTCAGTGTGTACAATAAATCAGCACTGTGCTCTGACTGCATCCAGGTTGGAATGTATGAACTAAATCTGCACTGTATTCAGCCTACACGCCGGATTCAGTGTATACGCTAATTCTGCACTGTGTTCAGTCAACATCCCGGATTCAGCGTATACGCTAAATCAGCACTGTGTTCAGTCTACATACCGGATATTGGGTATACACTAAATCAGCACTGTGTTCAATCTACATCCCGGATTCAGTGTATACACTAAATCAGCACAGTGTTCATTCTGCATCCCGGAATCAGTGTATACTCTAATTTAGCACTGTGTACAGTCGATATCCCAGATTCAGTGTATACGCTAAATCCACACAGTGTTCAATCTGCACCCTGGACTCAGTGAATATGTAAATCAGCACTGTGTTCAATCTAGATCCGGGATACAGTGTATGCATTATATCAGCACTATATTCAGTCTGAACCCCGGATTTAGTTTATACAATAAATCAGCACTGTGTTCAGTCTACATCCAAGATCCAGGTTATACACTAAATCTGCACTGTGTTCTTTCTAAATCCCAGATTCAGTGTATACTGTCAATCAGAACTATGTTCAATCTGCATCCGGGTTGGAATGTATAGACTAAATACGCACTGTATTCAGCCTACAGCCCGGACTCAGTGCATACACGAAATCAGCACTGCGTTCAGTCTAAATCCCGGATTCAGTGATTACACTAAATTAGCACTGTGCTCAGTCTACATCCCGGATTCAGTGTATACGCTAAATCAGCGCTGTGTTCAGTCCACATACCGGATCCAGTGTATACACTAAATCAGCACTGTGTTCAGTCAACATACAGGATACAGAGTATACACTTAATCAGCACTGTGTTCAATCTACATCCCGGATTCAGTGTGTACAATAAATCAGCACTGTGCTCTGACTGCATCCAGGTTTGAATGTATGAACTAAATCTGCACTGTATTCAGCCTACACGCCGGATTCAGTGTATACGCTAATTCTGCACTGTGTTCAGTCAACATCCCGGATTCAGCGTATACGCTAAATCAGCACTGTGTTCAGTCCACATCCCGGATTCAGTGTATACGCTAAATCAGCGCTGTGTTCAGTCTACTTCCTGGATTCATTGTATACAGTCAATCAGTACTGTGTTCAATCTGCATCCTAGATTCAGTTTAAACACTAAATCAGCACTGTACTCAATCCACATAACGGATCCAATGTATACAATAAATCAGCACTGTGTTCAATCTACATCCCGGATTCAGTGTATACACTAAATCTACGCTGTGTTCATTTTACATCCCAGATTCAGTGTATACACTAAGTCACCACTGTGTTCAGTCTACATCCCGACTTCAGTGTATACACTAAATCAGCACTGTGTTCAATCCACATACCGGATCCAGTGTATACACTAAATCAGCACTGTGTTCAGTCAACATACAGGATACAGAGTATACACTTAATCAGCACTGTGTTCTATCTACATCCCGGATTCAGTGTATACACTAAATCAGCACTGTGTTCAATCCACATACCGGATCCAGTGTATACACTAAATCAGCACTGTGTTCAGTCAACATACAGGATACAGAGTATACCCTTAATCAGCACTGTGTTCAATCTACATCCCGGATTCAGTGTGTACAATAAATCAGCACTCTGCTCTGACTGCATCCAGGTTGGAATGTATGAACTAAATCTGCACTGTATTCAGCCTACACGCCGGATTCAGTGTATACGCTAATTCTGCACTGTGTTCAGTCAACATCCCGGATTCAGCGTATACGCTAAATCAGCACTGTGTTCAGTCTACATACCGGATATAGGGTATACACTAAATCAGCACTGTGTTCAATCTACATCCCGGATTCAGTGTATACACTAAATCAGCACAGTGTTCATTCTGCATCCCGGAATCAGTGTATACTCTAATTTAGCACTGTGTACAGTCGATATCCCAGATTCAGTGTATACGCTAAATCCACACAGTGTTCAATCTGCACCCTGGACTCAGTGAATATGTAAATCAGCACTGTGTTCAATCTAGATCCGGGATACAGTGTATGCACTAAATCAGCATTATATTCAGTCTGCACCCCGGATTCAGTTTATACAATAAATCAGCACTGTGTTCAGTCTACATCCAAGATCCAGATTATACACTAAATCTGCACTGTGTTCTTACTACATCCCACATTCAGTGTATACTGTCAATCAGAACTGCGTTCAATCTGCATCCGGGTTGGAATGTATACACTAAATACGCACTGTATTCAGCCTACACCCCGGATTCAGTGTATTCACTAAATCAGCACTGTGTTCAGTCTATATACCAGATACAGTGTATTCACTAAGTGAGTACTGTGCTCAGTCTACATCCCGGATTCAGTGTATACGCTAAATCAGCGCTGTGTTCAGTCCACATACCGGATCCAGTGTATACACTAAATCAGCACTGTGTTCAGTCAACATACAGGATACAGAGTATACACTTAATCAGCACTGTGTTCAATCTACATCCCGGATTCAGTGTGTACAATAAATCAGCACTGTGCTCTGACTGCATCCAGGTTTGAATGTATGAACTAAATCTGCACTGTATTCAGCCTACACGCCGGATTCAGTGTATACGCTAATTCTGCACTGTGTTCAGTCAACATCCCGGATTCAGCGTATAAGCTAAATCAGCACTGTGTTCAGTCCACATCCCGGATTCAGTGTATACGCTAAATCAGCGCTGTGTTCAGTCTACTTCCTGGATTCATTGTATACAGTCAATCAGTACTGTGTTCAATCTGCATCCTAGATTCAGTTTAAACACTAAATCAGCACTGTACTCAATCCACATAACGGATCCAATGTATACAATAAATCAGCACTGTGTTCAATCTACATCCCGGATTCAGTGTATACACTAAATCTACGCTGTGTTCATTTTACATCCCAGATTCAGTGTATACACTAAGTCACCACTGTGTTCAGTCTACATCCCGACTTCAGTGTATACACTAAATCAGCACTGTGTTCAATCCACATACCGGATCCAGTGTATACACTAAATCAGCACTGTGTTCAGTCAACATACAGGATACAGATTATACACTTAATCAGCACTGTGTTCTATCTACATCCCGGATTCAGTGTATACACTAAATCAGCACTGTGTTCAATCCACATACCGGATCCAGTGTATACACTAAATCAGCACTGTGTTCAGTCAACATACAGGATACAGAGTATACCCTTAATCAGCACTGTGTTCAATCTACATCCCGGATTCAGTGTATACAATAAATCAGCACTCTGCTCTGACTGCATCCAGGTTGGAATGTATGAACTAAATCTGCACTGTATGCAGCCTACACGCCGGATTCAGTGTATACGCTAATTCTGCACTGTGTTCAGTCAACATCCCGGATTCAGCGTATACGCTAAATCAGCACTGTGTTCAGTCTACATACCGGATATAGGGTATACACTAAATCAGCACTGTGTTCAATCTACATCCCGGATTCAGTGTATACACTAAATCAGCACAGTGTTCATTCTGCATCCCGGAATCAGTGTATACTCTAATTTAGCACTGTGTACAGTCGATATCCCAGATTCAGTGTATACGCTAAATCCACACAGTGTTCAATCTGCACCCTGGACTCAGTGAATATGTAAATCAGCACTGTGTTCAATCTAGATCCGGGATACAGTGTATGCACTAAATCAGCATTATATTCAGTCTGCACCCCGGATTCAGTTTATACAATAAATCAGCACTGTGTTCAGTCTACATCCAAGATCCAGATTATACACTAAATCTGCACTGTGTTCTTACTACATCCCACATTCAGTGTATACTGTCAATCAGAACTGCGTTCAATCTGCATCCGGGTTGGAATGTATACACTAAATACGCACTGTATTCAGCCTACACCCCGGATTCAGTGTATTCACTAAATCAGCACTGTGTTCAGTCTATATACCAGATACAGTGTATTCACTAAGTGAGCACTGTGTTCAATCTACATCCCGGATTCAGTGAATACACTAAATCAGCACTGTGTTCAATCCACATACCGGATCCAGTGTATATACTAAATCAGCACTGTGTTCAGTCAACATACAGGATACAGAGTATACACTTAATCAGCACTGTATTCAATCTACATCCCGGATTCAGTGTTTACACTAAATCAGCACTGTGTTCAATACACATACCGGATCCAGTGTATACACTAAATCAGCACTGTGTTCAGTCAACATACAGGATACAGAGTATACACTTAATCAGCACTGTGTTCAATCTACATCCCGGATTCAGTGTGTACAATAAATCAGCACTGTGCTCTGACTGCATCCAGGTTGGAATGTATGAACTAAATCTGCACTGTATTCAGCCTACACGCCGGATTCAGTGTATAAGCTAATTCTGCACTGTGTTCAGTCAACATCCCGGATTCAGCGTATACGCTAAATCAGCACTGTGTTCAGTCTACATACCGGATATAGGGTATACACTAAATCAGCACTGTGTTCAATCTACATCCCGGATTCAGTGTATACACTAAATCAGCACAGTGTTCATTCTGCATCCCGGAATCAGTGTATACTCTAATTTAGCACTGTGTACAGTCGATATCCCAGATTCAGTGTATACGCTAAATCCACACAGTGTTCAATCTGCACCCTGGACTCAGTGAATATGTAAATCAGCACTGTGTACAGTCGATATCCCAGATTCAGTGTATACGCTAAATCCACACAGTGTTCAATCTGCACCCTGGACTCAGTGAATATGTAAATCAGCACTGTGTACAGTCGATATCCCAGATTCAGTGTATACGCTAAATCCACACAGTGTTCAATCTGCACCCTGGACTCAGTGAATATGTAAATCAGCACTGTGTTCAATCTAGATCCGGGATACAGTGTATGCATTACATCAGCACTATATTCAGTCTGAACCCCGGATTTAGTTTATACAATAAATCAGCACTGTGTTCAGTCTACATCCAAGATCCAGGTTATACACTAAATCTGCACTGTGTTCTTTCTACATCCCAGATTCAGTGTATACTGTCAATCAGAACTGTGTTCAATCTGCATCCGGGTTGGAATGTATAGACTAAATACGCACTGTATTCAGCCTACAGCCCGGATTCAGTGATTACACTAAATTAGCACTGTGTTCAGTCTACATACCGGATACAGTGTATTCACTAAGTGAGCACTGTGTTCAATCTACATCCCGGATTCAGTGTATACACTAAATCAGCACTGTGTTCAATCCACATACCGGATCCAGTGTATACACTAAATCAGCACTGTGTTCAGTCTACTTCCTGGATTCATTGTATACAGTCAATCAGTACTGTGTTCAATCTGCATCCTGGATTCAGTTTAAACACTAAATCAGCACGGTACTCAATCCACATACCGGATCCAATGTATACAATAAATCAGCACTGTGTTCAATCTACATCCCAGATTCAGTGTATACACTAAGTCACCACTGTGTTCAGTCTACATCCCGACTTCAGTGTATACACTAAATCAGCACTGTGTTCAATCCACATACCGGATCCAGTGTATACACTAAGTCAGCACTGTGTTCAGTCAACATACAGGATACAGAGTATACACTTAATCAGCACTGTGTTCTATCTACATCCCGGATTCAGTGTATACACTAAATCAGCACTGTGTTCAATCCACATACCGGATCCAGTGTATACACTAAATCAGCACTGTGTTCAGTCAACATACAGGATACAGAGTATACCCTTAATCAGCACTGTGTTCAATCTACATCCCGGATTCAGTGTGCACAATAAATCAGCACTCTGCTCTGACTGCATCCAGGTTGGAATGTATGAACTAAATCTGCACTGTATTCAGCCTACACGCCGGATTCAGTGTATACGCTAATTCTGCACTGTGTTCAGTCAACATCCCGGATTCAGCGTATACGCTAAATCAGCACTGTGTTCAGTCTACATACCGGATATAGGGTATACACTAAATCAGCACTGTGTTCAATCTACATCCCGGATTCAGTGTATACACTAAATCAGCACAGTGTTCATTCTGCATCCCGGAATCAGTGTATACTCTAATTTAGCACTGTGTACAGTCGATATCCCAGATTCAGTGTATACGCTAAATCCACACAGTGTTCAATCTGCACCCTGGACTCAGTGAATATGTAAATCAGCACTGTGTTCAATCTAGATCCGGGATACAGTGTATGCACTAAATCAGCATTATATTCAGTCTGCACCCCGGATTCAGTTTATACAATAAATCAGCACTGTGTTCAGTCTACATCCAAGATCCAGATTATACACTAAATCTGCACTGTGTTCTTACTACATCCCACATTCAGTGTATACTGTCAATCAGAACTGCGTTCAATCTGCATCCGGGTTGGAATGTATACACTAAATACGCACTGTATTCAGCCTACACCCCGGATTCAGTGTATTCACTAAATCAGCACTGTGTTCAGTCTACATACCGGATACAGTGTATTCACTAAGTGAGCACTGTGTTCAATCTACATCCCGGATTCAGTGTATACACTAAATCAGCACTGTGTTCAGTCAACATACAGGATACAGAGTATACACTTAATCAGCACTGTGTTCAATCTACATCCCGGATTCAGTGTATACACTAAATCAGCACTGTGTTCAATCCACATACCGGATCCAGTATATACACTAAATCAGCACTGTGTTCAGTCAACATACAGGATACAGAGTATACACTTAATCAGCACTGTGTTCAATCTACATCCCGGATTCAGTGTGTACAATAAATCAGCACTGTGCTCTGACTGCATCCAGGTTGGAATGTATGAACTAAATCTGCACTGTATTCAGCCTACACGCCGGATTCAGTGTATACGCTAATTCTGCACTGTGTTCAGTCAACATCCCGGATTCAGCGTATACGCTAAATCAGCACTGTGTTCAGTCTACATACCGGATATAGGGTATACACTAAATCAGCACTGTGTTCAATCTACATCCCGGATTCAGTGTATACACTAAATCAGCACATTGTTCATTCTGCATCCCGGAATCAGTGTATACTCTAATTTAGCACTGTGTACAGTCGATATCCCAGATTCAGTGTATACGCTAAATCCACACAGTGTTCAATCTGCACCCTGGACTCAGTGAATATGTAAATCAGCACTGTGTTCAATCTAGATCCGGGATACAGTGTATGCATTACATCAGCACTATATTCAGTCTGAACCCCGGATTTAGTTTATACAATAAATCAGCACTGTGTTCAGTCTACATCCAAGATCCAGGTTATACACTAAATCTGCACTGTGTTCTTTCTAAATCCCAGATTCAGTGTATACTGTCAATCAGAACTATGTTCAATCTGCATCCGGGTTGGAATGTATAGACTAAATACGCACTGTATTCAGCCTACAGCCCGGACTCAGTGCATACACGAAATCAGCACTGCGTTCAGTCTAAATCCCGGATTCAGTGATTACACTAAATTAGCACTGTGCTCAGTCTACATCCCGGATTCAGTGTATACGCTAAATCAGCGCTGTGTTCAGTCCACATACCGGATCCAGTGTATACACTAAATCAGCACTGTGTTCAGTCAACATACAGGATACAGAGTATACACTTAATCAGCACTGTGTTCAATCTACATCCCGGATTCAGTGTGTACAATAAATCAGCACTGTGCTCTGACTGCATCCAGGTTTGAATGTATGAACTAAATCTGCACTGTATTCAGCCTACACGCCGGATTCAGTGTATACGCTAATTCTGCACTGTGTTCAGTCAACATCCCGGATTCAGCGTATACGCTAAATCAGCACTGTGTTCAGTCCACATCCCGGATTCAGTGTATACGCTAAATCAGCGCTGTGTTCAGTCTACTTCCTGGATTCATTGTATACAGTCAATCAGTACTGTGTTCAATCTACATCCTAGATTCAGTTTAAACACTAAATCAGCACTGTACTCAATCCACATAACGGATCCAATGTATACAATAAATCAGCACTGTGTTCAATCTACATCCCGGATTCAGTGTATACACTAAATCTACGCTGTGTTCATTTTGCATCCCAGATTCAGTGTCTACACGAAATCAGCACAGTGTTCAGCCTACAGCCCGGACTCAGTGTATACACGAAATCAGCACTGTGTTCAGTCTAAATCCCAGATTCAGTGATTACACTAAATTAGCATTTTGTTCAGTCTACATCCCGGATTCAGTGTATACACTAAATCAGCACAGTGTTCATTCTGCATCCCGGAATCAGTCTATACTCTAATTTAGCACTGTGTACAGTCGATATCCCAGATTCAGTGTATACGCTAAATCCACACAGTGTTCAATCTGCACCCTGGACTCAGTGAATATGTAAATCAGCACTGTGTTCAATCTAGATCCGGGATACAGTGTATGCATTACATCAGCACTATATTCAGTCTGAACCCCCGATTTAGTTTATACAATAAATCAGCACTGTGTTCAGTCTACATCCAAGATCCAGGTTATACACTAAATCTGCACTGTGTTCTTTCTACATCCCAGATTCAGTGTATACTGTCAATCAGAACTGTGTTCAATCTGCATCCGGGTTGGAATGTATAGACTAAATACGCACTGTATTCAGCCTACAGACAGGATTCAGTGATTACACTAAATTAGCACTGTGTTCAGTCTACATACCGGATACAGTGTATTCACTAAGTGAGCACTGTGTTCAATCTACATCCCGGATTCAGTGTATACACTAAATCAGCACTGTGTTCAGTCTACTTCCTGGATTCATTGTATACAGTCAATCAGTACTGTGTTCAATCTGCATCCTGGATTCAGTTTAAACACTAAATCAGCACTGTACTCAATCCACATACCGGATCCAATGTATACAATAAATCAGCACTGTGTTCAATCTACATCCCAGATTCAGTGTATACACTAAGTCACCACTGTGTTCAGTCTACATCCCGACTTCAGTGTATACACTAATTCAGCACTGTGTTCAATCCACATACCGGATCCAGTGTATACACTAAGTCAGCACTGTGTTCAGTCAACATACAGGATACAGAGTATACACTTAAACAGCACTGTGTTCTATCTACATCCCGGATTCAGTGTATACACTAAATCAGCACTGTGTTCAATCCACATACCGGATCCAGTGTATACACTAAATCAGCACTGTGTTCAGTCAACATACAGGATACAGAGTATACACTTAATCAGCACTGTGTTCAATCTACATCCCGGATTCAGTGTGTACAATAAATCAGCACTGTGGTCTGACTGCATCCAGGTTGGAATGTATGAACTAAATCAGCACTGTATTCAGCCTACACGCCGGATTCAGTGTATACGCTAATTCTGCACTGTGTTCAGTCAACATCCCGGATTCAGCGTATACGCTAAATCAGCACTGTGTTCAGTCTACATACCGGATACAGTGTATATACTAAGTCGCCACTGTGATCAGTCTACATCCCGAATTCAATGTATACACTAAATCAGCACTGTGTTCAGTCTACATCCCGGATTCAGTGTATACACTAAATCTACACTGTGTTCATTTTACATCCCAGATTCAGTGTCTACACGAAATCAGCACAGTGTTCAGCCTACAGCCCGGACTCAGTGTATACACGAAATCAGCACTGTGTTCAGTCTAAATCCCAGATTCAGTGATTACACTAAATTAGCATTTTGTTCAGTCTACATCCCGGATTCAGTGTATACACTAAATCAGCACAGTGTTCATTCTGCATCCCGGAATCAGTCTATACTCTAATTTAGCACTGTGTACAGTCGATATCCCAGATTCAGTGTATACGCTAAATCCACACAGTGTTCAATCTGCACCCTGGACTCAGTGAATATGTAAATCAGCACTGTGTTCAATCTAGATCCGGGATACAGTGTATGCATTACATCAGCACTATATTCAGTCTGAACCCCGGATTTAGTTTATACAATAAATCAGCACTGTGTTCAGTCTACATCCAAGATCCAAGTTATACACTTAATCAGCACTGTGTTCAATCTACATCCCGGATTCAGTGTGTACAATAAATCAGCACTGTGCTCTGACTGCATCCAGGTTTGAATGTATGAACTAAATCTGCACTGTATTCAGCCTACACGCCGGATTCAGTGTATACGCTAATTCTGCACTGTGTTCAGTCAACATCCCGGATTCAGCGTATACGCTAAATCAGCACTGTGTTCAGTCTACATCCCGGATTCAGTGTATACGCTAAATCAGCGCTGTGTTCAGTCTACTTCCTGGATTCATTGTATACAGTCAATCAGTACTGTGTTCAATCTGCATCCTAGATTCAGTTTAAACACTAAATCAGCACTGTACTCAATCCACATACCGGATCCAATGTATACAATAAATCAGCACTGTGTTCAATCTACATCCCGGATTCAGTGTATACACTAAATCTACGCTGTGTTCATTTTACATCCCAGATTCAGTGTAAACTGTCAATCAGAACTGTGTTCAATCTGCATCTGGGTTGGAATGTATAGACTAAATACGCACTGTATTCAGCCTACAGCCCGGATTCAGTGATTACACTAAATTAGCACTGTGTTCAGTCTACATACCGGATACAGTGTATTCACTAAGTGAGCACTGTGTTCAATCTACATCCCGGATTCAGTGTATACACTAAATCAGCACTGTGTTCAATCCACATACCGGATCCAGTGTATACACTAAATCAGCACTGTGTTCAGTCTACTTCCTGGATTCATTGTATACAGTCAATCACTACTGTGTTCAATCTGCATCCTGGATTCAGTTTAAACACTAAATCAGCACTGTACTCAATCCACATACCGGATCCAGTGTATACACTAAATCAGCACTGTGTTCAATCTACATCCCAGATCCAATGTATAAAATAAATCAGCACTGTGTTCAATCTACATCCCAGATTCAGTGTATACACTAAGTCACCACTGTGTTCAGTCTACATCCCGACTTCAGTGTATACACTAAATCAGCACTGTGTTCAATCCACATACCGGATCCAGTGTATACACTAAATCAGCACTGTGTTCAGTCAACATACAGGATACAGAGTATACACTTAATCAGCACTGTGTTCTATCTACATCCCGGATTCAGTGTATACACTAAATCAGCACTGTGTTCAATCCACATACCGGATCCAGTGTATACACTAAATCAGCACTGTGTTCAGTCAACATACAGGATACAGAGTATACACTTAATCAGCACTGTGTTCAATCAACATCCCGGATTCAGTGTGTACAATAAATCAGCACTGTGCTCTGACTACATCCAGGTTGGAATGTATGAACTAAATCTGCACTGTATTCAGCCTATACGCCGGATTCAGTGTATACGCTAATTCTGCACTGTGTTCAGTCAACATCCTGGATTCAGCGTATACGCTAAATCAGCACTGTGTTCAATCTACATCCCGGATTCAGTGTATACACTAAATCAGCACAGTGTTCATTCTGCATCCCGGAATCAGTGTATACTCTAATTTAGCACTGTGTACAGTCGATATCCCAGATTCAGTGTATACCCTAAATCCGCACTGTGTTCAATCTGCACCCTGGACTCAGTGAATATGTAAATCAGCACTGTGTTCAATCTAGATCCGGGATACAGTGTATGCACTAAATCAGCATTATATTCAGTCTGCACCCCGGATTCAGTTTATACAATAAATCAGCACTGTGTTCAGTCTACATCCAAGATCCAGATTATACACTAAATCTGCACTGTGTTCTTACTACATCCCACATTCAGTGTATACTGTCAATCAGAACTGCGTTCAATCTGCATCCGGGTTGGAATGTATACACTAAATACGCACTGTATTCAGCCTACACCCCGGATTCAGTGTATTCACTAAATCAGCACTGTGTTCAGTCTACATACCGGATACAGTGTATTCACTACGTGAGCACTGTGTTCAATCTACATCCCGGATTCAGTGTATACACTAAATCAGCACTGAGTTCAATCCACATACCGGATCCAGTGTATACACTAAATCAGCACTGTGTTCAGTCAACATACAGGATACAGAGTATACACTTAATCAGCACTGTGTTCAATCTACATCCCGGATTCAGTGTATACACTAAATCAGAACTGTGTTCAATCCACATACCGGATCCAGTGTATACACTAAATCAGCACTGTGTTCAGCCAACATACAGGATACAGAGTATACACTTAATCAGCACTGTGTTCAATCTACATCCCGGATTCAGTGTGTACAATAAATCAGCACTGTGCTCTGACTGCATCCAGGTTGGAATGTATGAACTAAATCTGCACTGTATTCAGCCTACACGCCGGATTCAGTGTATACGCTAATTCTGCACTGTGTTCAGTCAACATCCCGGATTCAGCATATATGCTAAATCAGCACTGTGTTCAGTCTACACGCTGGATACAGTGTATATACTAAGTCGCCACTGTGTTCAGTCAACATCCCGGATTCAGTGTATACACTAAATCAGCACTCTGTTCAGTCTACATCCCGGATTCAGTGTATACTCTAATTTAGCACTGTGTACAGTCGATATCCCAGATTCAGTGTATACGCTAAATCCGCACTGTGTTCAATCTGCACCCTGGACTCAGTGAATATGTAAATCAGCACTGTTTTCAATCTAGATCCGGGATACAGAGTATGCACTAAATCAGCACTATATTCAGTCTGCACCCCGGATTCAGTTTATACAATAAATCAGCACTGTGTTCAGTCTACATCCAAGATCCAGATTATACACTAAATCTGCACTGTGTTCTTACTACATCCCACATTCAGTGTATACTGTCAATCAGAACTGCGTTCAATCTGCATCCGGGTTGGAATGTATACACTAAATACGCACCGTATTCTGCCTACACCCCGGATTCAGTGTATTCACTAAATCAGCACTGTGTTCAGTCTACATACCGGATACAGTGTATTCACTAAGTGAGCACTGTGTTCAATCTACATCCCGGATTCAGTGTATACACTAAGTCACCACTGTGTTCAGTCTACATCCCGACTTCAGTGTATACACTAAATCAGCACTGTGTTCAATCCACATACCGGATCCAGTGTATACACTAAATCAGCACTGTGTTCAGTCAACATACAGGATACAGAGTATACACTTAATCAGCACTGTGTTCTATCTACATCCCGGATTCAGTGTATACACTAAATCAGCACTGTGTTCAATCCACATACCGGATCCAGTGTATACACTAAATCAGCACTGTGTTCAGTCAACATACAGGATACAGAGTATACACTTAATCAGCACTGTGTTCAATCAACATCCCGGATTCAGTGTGTACAATAAATCAGCACTGTGCTCTGACTACATCCAGGTTGGAATGTATGAACTAAATCTGCACTGTATTCAGCCTATACGCCGGATTCAGTGTATACGCTAATTCTGCACTGTGTTCAGTCAACATCCTGGATTCAGCGTATACGCTAAATCAGCACTGTGTTCAATCTACATCCCGGATTCAGTGTATACACTAAATCAGCACAGTGTTCATTCTGCATCCCGGAATCAGTGTATACTCTAATTTAGCACTGTGTACAGTCGATATCCCAGATTCAGTGTATACCCTAAATCCGCACTGTGTTCAATCTGCACCCTGGACTCAGTGAATATGTAAATCAGCACTGTGTTCAATCTAGATCCGGGATACAGTGTATGCACTAAATCAGCATTATATTCAGTCTGCACCCCGGATTCAGTTTATACAATAAATCAGCACTGTGTTCAGTCTACATCCAAGATCCAGATTATACACTAAATCTGCACTGTGTTCTTACTACATCCCACATTCAGTGTATACTGTCAATCAGAACTGCGTTCAATCTGCATCCGGGTTGGAATGTATACACTAAATACGCACTGTATTCAGCCTACACCCCGGATTCAGTGTATTCACTAAATCAGCACTGTGTTCAGTCTACATACCGGATACAGTGTATTCACTACGTGAGCACTGTGTTCAATCTACATCCCGGATTCAGTGTATACACTAAATCAGCACTGAGTTCAATCCACATACCGGATCCAGTGTATACACTAAATCAGCACTGTGTTCAGTCAACATACAGGATACAGAGTATACACTTAATCAGCACTGTGTTCAATCTACATCCCGGATTCAGTGTATACACTAAATCAGAACTGTGTTCAATCCACATACCGGATCCAGTGTATACACTAAATCAGCACTGTGTTCAGCCAACATACAGGATACAGAGTATACACTTAATCAGCACTGTGTTCAATCTACATCCCGGATTCAGTGTATACACTAAATCAGAACTGTGTTCAATCCACATACCGGATCCAGTGTATACACTAAATCAGCACTGTGTTCAGCCAACATACAGGATACAGAGTATACACTTAATCAGCACTGTGTTCAATCTACATCCCGGATTCAGTGTGTACAATAAATCAGCACTGTGCTCTGACTGCATCCAGGTTGGAATGTATGAACTAAATCTGCACTGTATTCAGCCTACACGCCGGATTCAGTGTATACGCTAATTCTGCACTGTGTTCAGTCAACATCCCGGATTCAGCATATATGCTAAATCAGCACTGTGTTCAGTCTACACGCTGGATACAGTGTATATACTAAGTCGCCACTGTGTTCAGTCAACATCCCGGATTCAGTGTATACACTAAATCAGCACTCTGTTCAGTCTACATCCCGGATTCAGTGTATACTCTAATTTAGCACTGTGTACAGTCGATATCCCAGATTCAGTGTATACGCTAAATCCGCACTGTGTTCAATCTGCACCCTGGACTCAGTGAATATGTAAATCAGCACTGTTTTCAATCTAGATCCGGGATACAGAGTATGCACTAAATCAGCACTATATTCAGTCTGCACCCCGGATTCAGTTTATACAATAAATCAGCACTGTGTTCAGTCTACATCCAAGATCCAGATTATACACTAAATCTGCACTGTGTTCTTACTACATCCCACATTCAGTGTATACTGTCAATCAGAACTGCATTCAATCTGCATCCGGGTTGGAATGTATACACTAAATACGCACCGTATTCTGCCTACACCCCGGATTCAGTGTATTCACTAAATCAGCACTGTGTTCAGTCTACATACCGGATACAGTGTATTCACTAAGTGAGCACTGTGTTCAATCTACATCCCGGATTCAGTGTATACACTAAGTCACCACTGTGTTCAGTCTACATCCCGACTTCAGTGTATACACTAAATCAGCACTGTGTTCAATCCACATACCGGATCCAGTGTATACACTAAATCAGCACTGTGTTCAGTCAACATACAGGATACAGAGTATACACTTAATCAGCACTGTGTTCTATCTACATCCCGGATTCAGTGTATACACTAAATCAGCACTGTGTTCAATCCACATACCGGATCCAGTGTATACACTAAATCAGCACTGTGTTCAGTCAACATACAGGATACAGAGTATACCCTTAATCAGCACTGTGTTCAATCTACATCCCGGATTCAGTGTGTACAATAAATCAGCACTGTGCTCTGACTACATCCAGGTTGGAATGTATGAACTAAATCTGCACTGTATTCAGCCTATACGCCGGATTCAGTGTATACGCTAATTCTGCACTGTGTTCAGTCAACATCCTGGATTCAGCGTATACGCTAAATCAGCACTGTGTTCAATCTACATCCCGGATTCAGTGTATACACTAAATCAGCACAGTGTTCATTCTGCATCCCGGAATCAGTGTATACTCTAATTTAGCACTGTGTACAGTCGATATCCCAGATTCAGTGTATACCCTAAATCCGCACTGTGTTCAATCTGCACCCTGGACTCAGTGAATATGTAAATCAGCACTGTGTTCAATCTAGATCCGGGATACAGTGTATGCACTAAATCAGCATTATATTCAGTCTGCACCCCGGATTCAGTTTATACAATAAATCAGCACTGTGTTCAGTCTACATCCAAGATCCAGATTATACACTAAATCTGCACTGTGTTCTTACTACATCCCACATTCAGTGTATACTGTCAATCAGAACTGCGTTCAATCTGCATCCGGGTTGGAATGTATACACTAAATACGCACTGTATTCAGCCTACACCCCGGATTCAGTGTATTCACTAAATCAGCACTGTGTTCAGTCTACATACCGGATACAGTGTATTCACTACGTGAGCACTGTGTTCAATCTACATCCCGGATTCAGTGTATACACTAAATCAGCACTGAGTTCAATCCACATACCGGATCCAGTGTATACACTAAATCAGCACTGTGTTCAGTCAACATACAGGATACAGAGTATACACTTAATCAGCACTGTGTTCAATCTACATCCCGGATTCAGTGTATACACTAAATCAGAACTGTGTTCAATCCACATACCGGATCCAGTGTATACACTAAATCAGCACTGTGTTCAGCCAACATACAGGATACAGAGTATACACTTAATCAGCACTGTGTTCAATCTACATCCCGGATTCAGTGTGTACAATAAATCAGCACTGTGCTCTGACTGCATCCAGGTTGGAATGTATGAACTAAATCTGCACTGTATTCAGCCTACACGCCGGATTCAGTGTATACGCTAATTCTGCACTGTGTTCAGTCAACATCCCGGATTCAGCATATATGCTAAATCAGCACTGTGTTCAGTCTACACGCTGGATACAGTGTATATACTAAGTCGCCACTGTGTTCAGTCAACATCCCGGATTCAGTGTATACACTAAATCAGCACTCTGTTCAGTCTACATCCCGGATTCAGTGTATACTCTAATTTAGCACTGTGTACAGTCGATATCCCAGATTCAGTGTATACGCTAAATCCGCACTGTGTTCAATCTGCACCCTGGACTCAGTGAATATGTAAATCAGCACTGTTTTCAATCTAGATCCGGGATACAGAGTATGCACTAAATCAGCACTATATTCAGTCTGCACCCCGGATTCAGTTTATACAATAAATCAGCACTGTGTTCAGTCTACATCCAAGATCCAGATTATACACTAAATCTGCACTGTGTTCTTACTACATCCCACATTCAGTGTATACTGTCAATCAGAACTGCGTTCAATCTGCATCCGGGTTGGAATGTATACACTAAATACGCACCGTATTCTGCCTACACCCCGGATTCAGTGTATTCACTAAATCAGCACTGTGTTCAGTCTACATACCGGATACAGTGTATTCACTAAGTGAGCACTGTGTTCAATCTACATCCCGGATTCAGTGTATACACTAAATCAGCACTGTGTTCAATCCACATACCGGATCCAGTGTATACACTAAATCAGCACTGTGTTCAGTCAACATACAGGATACAGAGTATACACTTAATCAGCACTGTGTTCAATCTACATCCCGGATTCAGTGTATACACTAAATCAGCACTGTGTTCAATACACATACCGGATCCAGTGTATACACTAAATCAGCACTGTGTTCAGTCAACATACAGGATACAGAGTATACACTTAATCAGCAGTGTGTTCAATCTACATCCCGGATTCAGTGTGTACAATAAATCAGCACTGTGCTCTGACTGCATCCAGGTTGGAATGTATGAACTAAATCTGCACTTTATTCAGCCTACACGCCGGATTCAGTGTATACGCTAATTCTGCACCGTGTTCAGTCAACATCCTGGATTCAGCGTATACGCTAAATCAGCACTGTGTTCAGTCTACATACCGGATATAGGGTATACACTAAATCAGCACTGTGTTCAATCTACATCCCGGATTCAGTGTATACATTAAATCAGCACAGTGTTCATTCTGCATCCCGGAATCAGTGTATACTCTAATTTAGCACTGTGTACAGTCGATATCCCAGATTCAGTGTATACGCTAAATCCGCACAGTGTTCAATCTGCACCCTGGACTCAGTGAATATGTAAATCAGCACTGTGTTCAATCTAGATCCGGGATACAGTGTATGCACTAAATCAGCATTATATTCAGTCTGCACCCCGGATTCAGTTTATACAATAAATCAGCACTGTATTCAGTCTACATCCAAGATCCAGATTATACACTAAATCTGCACTGTGTTCTTTCTACATCCCACATTCAGTGTATACTGTCAATCAGAACTGCGTTCAATCTGCATCCGGGTTGGAATGTATACACTAAATACGCACTGTATTCAGCCTACACCCCGGATTCAGTGTATTCACTAAATCAGCACTGTGTTCAGTCTACATACCGGATACAGTGTATTCACTAAGTGAGCACTGTGTTCAATCTACATCCCGGATTCAGTGTATACACTAAATCAGCACTGTGTTTAATCCACATACCGGATCCAGTGTATACACTAAATCAGCACTGTATTCAGTCAACATACAGGATACAGAGTATACACTTAATCAGCACTGTGTTCAATCTACATCCCGGATTCAGTGTATACACTAAATCAGCACTGTGTTCAATCCACATACCGGATCCAGTGTATACACTAAATCAGCACTGTGTTCAGTCAACATACAGGATACAGAGTATACACGTAATCAGCACTGTGTTCAATCTACATCCCGGATTCAATGTGTACAATAAATCAGCACTGTGCTCTGACTGCATCCAGGTTGGAATGTATGAACTAAATCTGCACTGTATTCAGCCTACACGCCGGATTCAGTGTATACGCTAATTTAGCACTGTGTACAGTCGATATCCCAGATTCAGTGTATACGCTAAATCCGCACAGTGTTCAATCTGCACCCTGGACTCAGTGAATATGTAAATCAGCACTGTGTTCAATCTAGATCCGGGATACAGTGTATGCACTAAATCAGCACTATATTCAGTCTGCACCCCGGATTCAGTTTATACAATAAATCAGCACTGTGTTCAGTCTACATCCAAGATCCAGATTATACTCTAAATCTGCACTGTGTTCTTACTACATCCCACATTCAGAGTGTACTGTCAATCAGAACTGCATTCAATCTGCATCCGGGTTGGAATGTATACACTAAATACGCACTGTATTCAGCCTACACCCCGGATTCAGTGTATTCACTAAATCAGCACTGTGTTCAGTCTACATACCGGATATAGGGTATACACTAAATCAGCACTGTGTTCAATCTACATCCCGGATTCAGTGTATACACTAAATCAGCACAGTGTTCATTCTGCATCCCGGAATCAGTGTATACTCTAATTTAGCACTGTGTACAGTCGATATCCCAGATTCAGTGTATACGCTAAATCCGCACAGTGTTCAATCTGCACCCTGGACTCAGTGAATATGTAAATCAGCACTGTGTTCAATCTAGATCCGGGATACAGTGTATGCACTAAATCAGCATTATATTCAGTCTGCACCCCGGATTCAGTTTATACAATAAATCAGCACTGTATTCAGTCTACATCCAAGATCCAGATTATACACTAAATCTGCACTGTGTTCTTACTACATCCCACATTCAGTGTATACTGTCAATCAGAACTGCGTTCAATCTGCATCCGGGTTGGAATGTATACACTAAATCAGCACTGTATTCTGTCAACATACAGGATACAGAGTATACACTTAATCAGCACTGTGTTCAATCTACATCCCGGATTCAGTGTATACACTAAATCAGAACTGTGTTCAATCCACATACCGGATCCAGTGTATACACTAAATCAGCACTGTGTTCAATCTACATCCCGGATTCAGTGTGTACAATAAATCAGCACTGTGCTCTGACTGCATCCAGGTTGGAATGTATGAACTAAATCTGCACTGTATTCAGCCTACACGCCGGATTCAGTGTATACGCTAATTCTGCACTGTGTTCAGTCAACATCTCGGATTCAGCATATATGCTAAATCAGCACTGTGTTCAGTCTACACGCTGGATACAGTGTATATACTAAGTCGCCACTGTGTTCAGTCTACATCCCGGATTCAGTGTATACGCTAAATCAAGCACTGTGTTCAATCTGCATTCTGGATTCAGTGTGTACAATAAATCAGCGCTGTGTTCAGTCTACACCCTGGATTCAGTATATACACTAAATCTGCACTGTGTTCATTTTACATCCCAGATTCAGTGTATACACGAAGTCAGCACAGTGTTCAACCTACATCCCGGATTCAGTGATTACACTAAATTAGCACTGTGTTCAGTCTACATCCCGGATGCAGTGAATACGCTAAATCAGCACTGTGTTCAGTCTACATCCCGGATTCAGTGTATACACTAAATCTACACTGTGTTCATTTTACATCCCAGATTCAGTGTCTACACGAAATCAGCACAGTGTTCAGCCTACAGCCCGGACTCAGTGTATACACGAAATCAGCACTGTGTTCAATCTACATCCCGGATTCAGTGTATACACTAAATCAGCACTGTGTTCAATCCACATCCGGATCCAGTGTATACACTAAATCAGCACTGTGTTCAGTCAACATACAGGATACAGAGTATACACTTAATCAGCACTGTGTTCAATCTACATCCCGGATTCAGTGTATACACTAAATCAGCACTGTGTTCAATCCACATAATGGATCCAGTGTATACACTAAATCAGCACTGTGTTCAGTCAACATACAGGATACAGAGTATACACTTAATCAGCACAGTGTTCATTCTGCATCCCGGAATCAGTCTATACTCTAATTTAGCACTGTGTACAGTCGATATCCCAGATTCAGTGTATACGCTAAATCCGCACAGTGTTCAATCTGCACCCTGGACTCAGTGAATATGTAAATCAGCACTGTGTTCAATCTAGATCCGGGATACAGTGTATGCACTAAATCAGCATTATATTCAGTCTGCACCCCGGATTCAGTTTATACAATAAATCAGCACTGTATTCAGTCTACATCCAAGATCCAGATTATACACTAAATCTGCACTGTGTTCTTTCTACATCCCACATTCAGTGTATACTGTCAATCAGAACTGCGTTCAATCTGCATCCGGGTTGGAATGTATACACTAAATACGCACTGTATTCAGCCTACACCCCGGATTCAGTGTATTCACTAAATCAGCACTGTGTTCAGTCTACATACCGGATACAGTGTATTCACTAAGTGAGCACTGTGTTCAATCTACATCCCGGATTCAGTGTATACACTAAATCAGCACTGTGTTTAATCCACATACCGGATCCAGTGTATACACTAAATCAGCACTGTATTCAGTCAACATACAGGATACAGAGTATACACTTAATCAGCACTGTGTTCAATCTACATCCCGGATTCAGTGTATACACTAAATCAGCACTGTGTTCAATCCACATACCGGATCCAGTGTATACACTAAATCAGCACTGTGTTCAGTCAACATACAGGATACAGAGTATACACGTAATCAGCACTGTGTTCAATCTACATCCCGGATTCAATGTGTACAATAAATCAGCACTGTGCTCTGACTGCATCCAGGTTGGAATGTATGAACTAAATCTGCACTGTATTCAGCCTACACGCCGGATTCAGTGTATACGCTAATTCTGCACTGTGTTCAGTCAACATCCCGGATTCAGCATATATGCTAAATCAGCACTCTGTTCAGTCTACACGCTGGATACAGTGTATATACTAAGTCGCCACTGTGTTCAGTCTACATCCCGGATTCAGTGTATACACTAAATCAGCACTGTGTTCAGTCTACATCCCGGATTCAGTGTATACTCTAATTTAGCACTGTGTACAGTCGATATCCCAGATTCAGTGTATACGCTAAATCCGCACAGTGTTCAATCTGCACCCTGGACTCAGTGAATATGTAAATCAGCACTGTGTTCAATCTAGATCCGGGATACAGTGTATGCACTAAATCAGCACTATATTCAGTCTGCACCCCGGATTCAGTTTATACAATAAATCAGCACTGTGTTCAGTCTACATCCAAGATCCAGATTATACTCTAAATCTGCACTGTGTTCTTACTACATCCCACATTCAGAGTGTACTGTCAATCAGAACTGCATTCAATCTGCATCCGGGTTGGAATGTATACACTAAATACGCACTGTATTCAGCCTACACCCCGGATTCAGTGTATTCACTAAATCAGCACTGTGTTCAGTCTACATACCGGATATAGGGTATACACTAAATCAGCACTGTGTTCAATCTACATCCCGGATTCAGTGTATACACTAAATCAGCACAGTGTTCATTCTGCATCCCGGAATCAGTGTATACTCTAATTTAGCACTGTGTACAGTCGATATCCCAGATTCAGTGTATACGCTAAATCCGCACAGTGTTCAATCTGCACCCTGGACTCAGTGAATATGTAAATCAGCACTGTGTTCAATCTAGATCCGGGATACAGTGTATGCACTAAATCAGCATTATATTCAGTCTGCACCCCGGATTCAGTTTATACAATAAATCAGCACTGTATTCAGTCTACATCCAAGATCCAGATTATACACTAAATCTGCACTGTGTTCTTACTACATCCCACATTCAGTGTATACTGTCAATCAGAACTGCGTTCAATCTGCATCCGGGTTGGAATGTATACACTAAATCAGCACTGTATTCTGTCAACATACAGGATACAGAGTATACACTTAATCAGCACTGTGTTCAATCTACATCCCGGATTCAGTGTATACACTAAATCAGAACTGTGTTCAATCCACATACCGGATCCAGTGTATACACTAAATCAGCACTGTGTTCAATCTACATCCCGGATTCAGTGTGTACAATAAATCAGCACTGTGCTCTGACTGCATCCAGGTTGGAATGTATGAACTAAATCTGCACTGTATTCAGCCTACACGCCGGATTCAGTGTATACGCTAATTCTGCACTGTGTTCAGTCAACATCTCGGATTCAGCATATATGCTAAATCAGCACTGTGTTCAGTCTACACGCTGGATACAGTGTATATACTAAGTCGCCACTGTGTTCAGTCTACATCCCGGATTCAGTGTATACGCTAAATCAAGCACTGTGTTCAATCTGCATTCTGGATTCAGTGTGTACAATAAATCAGCGCTGTGTTCAGTCTACACCCTGGATTCAGTATATACACTAAATCTGCACTGTGTTCATTTTACATCCCAGATTCAGTGTATACACGAAGTCAGCACAGTGTTCAACCTACATCCCGGATTCAGTGATTACACTAAATTAGCACTGTGTTCAGTCTACATCCCGGATGCAGTGAATACGCTAAATCAGCACTGTGTTCAGTCTACATCCCGGATTCAGTGTATACACTAAATCTACACTGTGTTCATTTTACATCCCAGATTCAGTGTCTACACGAAATCAGCACAGTGTTCAGCCTACAGCCCGGACTCAGTGTATACACGAAATCAGCACTGTGTTCAATCTACATCCCGGATTCAGTGTATACACTAAATCAGCACTGTGTTCAATCCACATCCGGATCCAGTGTATACACTAAATCAGCACTGTGTTCAGTCAACATACAGGATACAGAGTATACACTTAATCAGCACTGTGTTCAATCTACATCCCGGATTCAGTGTATACACTAAATCAGCACTGTGTTCAATCCACATAATGGATCCAGTGTATACACTAAATCAGCACTGTGTTCAGTCAACATACAGGATACAGAGTATACACTTAATCAGCACAGTGTTCATTCTGCATCCCGGAATCAGTCTATACTCTAATTTAGCACTGTGTACAGTCGATATCCCAGATTCAGTGTATACGCTAAATCCACACAGTGTTCAATCTGCACCCTGGACTCAGTGAATATGTAAATCAGCACTGTGTTCAATCTAGATCCGGGATACAGTGTATGCATTACATCAGCACTATATTCAGTCTGAACCCCGGATTTAGTTTATACAATAAATCAGCACTGTGTTCAGTCTACATCCAAGATCCAGGTTATACACTAAATCTGCACTGTGTTCTTTCTACATCCCAGTTTCAGTGTATACTGTCAATCAGAACTGTGTTCAATCTGCATCCAGGTTGGAATGTATAGACTAAATACGCACTGTATTCAGCCTACAGCCCGGATTCAGTGATTACACTAAATTAGCACTGTGTTCAGTCTACATACCGGATATAGTGTATTCACTAAGTGAGCACTGTGTTCAATCTACATCCCGGATTCAGTGTATACACTAAATCAGCACTGTGTTCAATCCACATACCGGATCCAGTGTATACACTAAATCAGCACTGTGTTCAGTCTACTTCCTGGATTCATTGTATACAGTCAATCAGTACTGTGTTCAATCTGCATCCTGGATTCAGTTTAAACACTAAATCAGCACTGTACTCAATCCACATACCGGATCCAATGTATACAATAAATCAGCACTGTGTTCAATCTACATCCCAGATTCAGTGTATACACTAAGTCACCACTGTGTTCAGTCTACATCCCGACTTCAGTGTATACACTAATTCAGCACTGTGTTCAATCCACATACCGGATCCAGTGTATACACTAAGTCAGCACTGTGTTCAGTCAACATACAGGATACAGAGTATACACTTAAACAGCACTGTGTTCTATCTACATCCCGGATTCAGTGTATACACTAAATCAGCACTGTGTTCAATCCACATACCGGATCCAGTGTATACACTAAATCAGCACTGTGTTCAGTCAACATACAGGATACAGAGTATACACTTAATCAGCACTGTGTTCAATCTACATCCCGGATTCAGTGTGTACAATAAATCAGCACTGTGCTCTGACTGCATCCAGGTTGGAATGTATGAACTAAATCGGCACTGTATTCAGCCTACACGCCGGATTCAGTGTATACGCTAATTCTGCACTGTGTTCAGTCAACATCCCGGATTCAGCGTATACGCTAAATCAGCACTGTGTTCAGTCTACATACCGGATACAGTGTATATACTAAGTCGCCACTGTGATCAGTCTACATCCCGAATTCAGTGTATACACTAAATCAGCACTGTGTTCAGTCTACATCCCGGATTCAGTGTATACACTAAATCTACACTGTGTTCATTTTACTTCCCAGATTCAGTGTCTACACGAAATCAGCACAGTGTTCAGCCTACAGCCCGGACTCAGTGTATACACGAAATCAGCACTGTGTTCAGTCTAAATCCCAGATTCAGTGATTACACTAAATTAGCATTTTGTTCAGTCTACATCCCGGATTCAGTGTATACACTAAATCAGCACAGTGTTCATTCTGCATCCCGGAATCAGTGTATACTCTAATTTAGCACTGTGTACAGTCGATATCCCAGATTCAGTGTATACGCTAAATCCACACAGTGTTCAATCTGCACCCTGGACTCAGTGAATATGTAAATCAGCACTGTGTTCAATCTAGATCCGGGATACAGTGTATGCATTACATCAGCACTATATTCAGTCTGAACCCCGGATTTAGTTTATACAATAAATCAGCACTGTGTTCAGTCTACATCCAAGATCCAAGTTATACACTTAATCAGCACTGTGTTCAATCTACATCCCGGATTCAGTGTGTACAATAAATCAGCACTGTGCTCTGACTGCATCCAGGTTTGAATGTATGAACTAAATCTGCACTGTATTCAGCCTACACGCCGGATTCAGTGTATACGCTAATTCTGCACTGTGTTCAGTCAACATCCCGGATTCAGCGTATACGCTAAATCAGCACTGTGTTCAGTCTACATCCCGGATTCAGTGTATACGCTAAATCAGCGCTGTGTTCAGTCTACTTCCTGGATTCATTGTATACAGTCAATCAGTACTGTGTTCAATCTGCATCCTAGATTCAGTTTAAACACTAAATCAGCACTGTACTCAATCCACATACCGGATCCAATGTATACAATAAATCAGCACTGTGTTCAATCTACATCCCGGATTCAGTGTATACACTAAATCTACGCTGTGTTCATTTTACATCCCAGATTCAGTGTATACTGTCAATCAGAACTGTGTTCAATCTGCATCTGGGTTGGAATGTATAGACTAAATACGCACTGTATTCAGCCTACAGCCCGGATTCAGTGATTACACTAAATTAGCACTGTGTTCAGTCTACATACCGGATACAGTGTATTCACTAAGTGAGCACTGTGTTCAATCTACATCCCGGATTCAGTGTATACACTAAATCAGCACTGTGATCAATCCACATACCGGATCCAGTGTATACACTAAATCAGCACTGTGTTCAGTCTACTTCCTGGATTCATTGTATACAGTCAATCACTACTGTGTTCAATCTGCATCCTGGATTCAGTTTAAACACTAAATCAGCACTGTACTCAATCCACATACCAGATCCAATGTATAAAATAAATCAGCACTGTGTTCAATCTACATCCCAGATTCAGTGTATACACTAAGTCACCACTGTGTTCAGTCTACATCCCGACTTCAGTGTATACACTAAATCAGCACTGTGTTCAATCCACATACCGGATCCAGTGTATACACTAAATCAGCACTGTGTTCAGTCAACATACAGGATACAGAGTATACACTTAATCAGCACTGTGTTCTATCTACATCCCGGATTCAGTGTATACACTAAATCAGCACTGTGTTCAATCCACATACCGGATCCAGTGTATACACTAAATCAGCACTGTGTTCAGTCAACATACAGGATACAGAGTATACACTTAATCAGCACTGTGTTCAATCTACATCCCGGATTCAGTGTGTACAATAAATCAGCACTGTGCTCTGACTACATCCAGGTTGGAATGTATGAACTAAATCTGCACTGTATTCAGCCTATACGCCGGATTCAGTGTATACGCTAATTCTGCACTGTGTTCAGTCAACATCCTGGATTCAGCGTATACGCTAAATCAGCACTGTGTTCAATCTACATCCCGGATTCAGTGTATACACTAAATCAGCACAGTGTTCATTCTGCATCCCGGAATCAGTGTATACTCTAATTTAGCACTGTGTACAGTCGATATCCCAGATTCAGTGTATACCCTAAATCCGCACTGTGTTCAATCTGCACCCTGGACTCAGTGAATATGTAAATCAGCACTGTGTTCAATCTAGATCCGGGATACAGTGTATGCACTAAATCAGCATTATATTCAGTCTGCACCCCGGATTCAGTTTATACAATAAATCAGCACTGTGTTCAGTCTACATCCAAGATCCAGATTATACACTAAATCTGCACTGTGTTCTTACTACATCCCACATTCAGTGTATACTGTCAATCAGAACTGCGTTCAATCTGCATCCTGGTTGGAATGTATACACTAAATACGCACTGTATTCAGCCTACACCCCGGATTCAGTGTATTCACTAAATCAGCACTGTGTTCAGTCTACATACCGGATACAGTGTATTCACTAAGTGAGCACTGTGTTCAATCTACATCCCGGATTCAGTGTATACACTAAATCAGCACTGAGTTCAATCCACATACCGGATCCAGTGTATACACTAAATCAGCACTGTGTTCAGTCAACATACAGGATACAGAGTATACACTTAATCAGCACTGTGTTCAATCTACATCCCGGATTCAGTGTATACACTAAATCAGAACTGTGTTCAATCCACATACCGGATCCAGTGTATACACTAAATCAGCACTGTGTTCAGCCAACATACAGGATACAGAGTATACACTTAATCAGCACTGTGTTCAATCTACATCCCGGATTCAGTGTGTACAATAAATCAGCACTGTGCTCTGACTGCATCCAGGTTGGAATGTATGAACTAAATCTGCACTGTATTCAGCCTACACGCCGGATTCAGTGTATACGCTAATTCTGCACTGTGTTCAGTCAACATCCCGGATTCAGCATATATGCTAAATCAGCACTGTGTTCAGTCTACACGCTGGATACAGTGTATATACTAAGTCGCCACTGTGTTCAGTCAACATCCCGGATTCAGTGTATACACTAAATCAGCACTCTGTTCAGTCTACATCCCGGATTCAGTGTATACTCTAATTTAGCACTGTGTACAGTCGATATCCCAGATTCAGTGTATACGCTAAATCCGCACTGTGTTCAATCTGCACCCTGGACTCAGTGAATATGTAAATCAGCACTGTGTTCAATCTAGATCCGGGATACAGAGTATGCACTAAATCAGCACTATATTCAGCCTGCACCCCGGATTCAGTTTATACAATAAATCAGCACTGTGTTCAGTCTACATCCAAGATCCAGATTATACACTAAATCTGCACTGTGTTCTTACTACATCCCACATTCAGTGTATACTGTCAATCAGAACTGCGTTCAATCTGCATCCGGGTTGGAATGTATACACTAAATACGCACCGTATTCTGCCTACACCCCGGATTCAGTGTATTCACTAAATCAGCACTGTGTTCAGTCTACATACTGGATACAGTGTATTCACTAAGTGAGCACTGTGTTCAATCTACATCCCGGATTCAGTGTATACACTAAATCAGCACTGTGTTCAATCCACATACCGGATCCAGTGTATACACTAAATCAGCACTGTGTTCAGTCAACATACAGGATACAGAGTATACACTTAATCAGCACTGTGTTCAATCTACATCCCGGATTCAGTGTATACACTAAATCAGCACTGTGTTCAATACACATACCGGATCCAGTGTATACACTAAATCAGCACTGTGTTCAGTCAACATACAGGATACAGAGTATACACTTAATCAGCAGTGTGTTCAATCTACATCCCGGATTCAGTGTGTACAATAAATCAGCACTGTGCTCTGACTGCATCCAGGTTGGAATGTATGAACTAAATCTGCACTTTATTCAGCCTACACGCCGGATTCAGTGTATACGCTAATTCTGCACCGTGTTCAGTCAACATCCTGGATTCAGCGTATACGCTAAATCAGCACTGTGTTCAGTCTACATACCGGATATAGGGTATACACTAACTCAGCACTGTGTTCAATCTACATCCCGGATTCAGTGTATACATTAAATCAGCACAGTGTTCATTCTGCATCCCGGAATCAGTGTATACTCTAATTTAGCACTGTGTACAGTCGATATCCCAGATTCAGTGTATACGCTAAATCCGCACAGTGTTCAATCTGCACCCTGGACTCAGTGAATATGTAAATCAGCACTGTGTTCAATCTAGATCCGGGATACAGTGTATGCACTAAATCAGCATTATATTCAGTCTGCACCCCGGATTCAGTTTATACAATAAATCAGCACTGTATTCAGTCTACATCCAAGATCCAGATTATACACTAAATCTGCACTGTGTTCTTTCTACATCCCACATTCAGTGTATACTGTCAATCAGAACTGCGTTCAATCTGCATCCGGGTTGGAATGTATACACTAAATACGCACTGTATTCAGCCTACACCCCGGATTCAGTGTATTCACTAAATCAGCACTGTGTTCAGTCTACATACCGGATACAGTGTATTCACTAAGTGAGCACTGTGTTCAATCTACATCCCGGATTCAGTGTATACACTAAATCAGCACTGTGTTTAATCCACATACCGGATCCAGTGTATACACTAAATCAGCACTGTATTCAGTCAACATACAGGATACAGAGTATACACTTAATCAGCACTGTGTTCAATCTACATCCCGGATTCAGTGTATACACTAAATCAGCACTGTGTTCAATCCACATACCGGATCCAGTATATACACTAAATCAGCACTGTGTTCAGTCAACATACAGGATACAGAGTATACACGTAATCAGCACTGTGTTCAATCTACATCCCGGATTCAATGTGTACAATAAATCAGCACTGTGCTCTGACTGCATCCAGGTTGGAATGTATGAACTAAATCTGCACTGTATTCAGCCTACACGCCGGATTCAGTGTATACGCTAATTCTGCACTGTGTTCAGTCAACATCCCGGATTCAGCATATATGCTAAATCAGCACTCTGTTCAGTCTACACGCTGGATACAGTGTATATACTAAGTCGCCACTGTGTTCAGTCTACATCCCGGATTCAGTGTATACACTAAATCAGCACTGTGTTCAGTCTACATCCCGGATTCAGTGTATACTCTAATTTAGCACTGTGTACAGTCGATATCCCAGATTCAGTGTATACGCTAAATCCGCACAGTGTTCAATCTGCACCCTGGACTCAGTGAATATGTAAATCAGCACTGTGTTCAATCTAGATCCGGGATACAGTGTATGCACTAAATCAGCACTATATTCAGTCTGCACCCCGGATTCAGTTTATACAATAAATCAGCACTGTGTTCAGTCTACATCCAAGATCCAGATTATACTCTAAATCTGCACTGTGTTCTTACTACATCCCACATTCAGAGTATACTGTCAATCAGAACTGCATTCAATCTGCATCCGGGTTGGAATGTATACACTAAATAAGCACTGTATTCAGCCTACACCCCGGATTCAGTGTATTCACTAAATCAGCACTGTGTTCAGTATACATACCGGATATAGGGTATACACTAAATCAGCACTGTGTTCAATCTACATCCCGGATTCAGTGTATACACTAAATCAGCACAGTGTTCATTCTGCATCCCGGAATCAGTGTATACTCTAATTTAGCACTGTGTACAGTCGATATCCCAGATTCAGTGTATACGCTAAATCCGCACAGTGTTCAATCTGCAACCTGGACTCAGTGAATATGTAAATCAGCACTGTGTTCAATCTAGATCCGGGATGCAGTGTATGCACTAAATCAGCATTATATTCAGTCTGCACCCCGGATTCAGTTTATACAATAAATCAGCACTGTATTCAGTCTACATCCAAGATCCAGATTATACACTAAATCTGCACTGTGTTCTTACTACATCCCACATTCAGTGTATACTGTCAATCAGAACTGCGTTCAATCTGCATCCGGGTTGGAATGTATACACTAAATCAGCACTGTATTCAGTCAACATACAGGATACAGAGTATACACTTAATCAGCACTGTGTTCAATCTACATCCCGGATTCAGTGTATACACTAAATCAGAACTGTGTTCAATCCACATACCGGATCCAGTGTATACACTAAATCAGCACTGTGTTCAATCTACATCCCGGATTCAGTGTGTACAATAAATCAGCACTGTGCTCTGACTGCATCCAGGTTGGAATGTATGAAGTAAATCTGCACTGTATTCAGCCTACACGCCGGATTCAGTGTATACGCTAATTCTGCACTGTGTTCAGTCAACATCCCGGATTCAGCATATATGCTAAATCAGCACTGTGTTCAGTCTACACGCTGGATACAGTGTATATACTAAGTCGCCACTGTGTTCAGTCTACATCCCGGATTCAGTGTATACGCTAAATCAAGCACTGTGTTCAATCTGCATTCTGGATTCAGTGTGTACAATAAATCAGCGCTGTGTTCAGTCTACACCCTGGATTCAGTATATACACTAAATCTGCACTGTGTTCATTTTACATCCCAGATTCAGTGTATACACGAAGTCAGCACAGTGTTCAACCTACATCCCGGATTCAGTGATTACACTAAATTAGCACTGTGTTCAGTCTACATCCCGGATGCAGTGAATACGCTAAATCAGCACTGTGTTCAGTCTACATCCCGGATTCAGTGTATACACTAAATCTACACTGTGTCCATTTTACATCCCAGATTCAGTGTCTACACGAAATCAGCACAGTGTTCAGCCTACAGCCCGGACTCAGTGTATACACGAAATCAGCACTGTGTTCAATCTACATCCCGGATTCAGTGTATACACTAAATCAGCACTGTGTTCAATCCACATCCGGATCCAGTGTATACACTAAATCAGCACTGTGTTCAGTCAACATACAGGATACAGAGTATACACTTAATCAGCACTGTGTTCAATCTACATCCCGGATTCAGTGTATACACTAAATCAGCACTGTGTTCAATCCACATAATGGATCCAGTGTATACACTAAATCAGCACTGTGTTCAGTCAACATACAGGATACAGAGTATACACTTAATCAGCACTGTGCTCAATCTACATCCCGGATTCAGTGTGTACAATAAATCAGCACTGTGCTCTGACTGCATCCAGGTTGGAATGTATGAACTAAATCTGCACTGTATTCAGCCTACTCGCCGGATTCAGTGTATACGCTAATTCTGCACTGTGTCCAGTCAACATCCCGGATTCAGCTTATACGCTAAATCAGCACTGTGTTCAGTCTTCACGCCGGATACAGTATATATACTAAGTCGCCACTGTATTCAGTCTACATCCCGGATTCAGTGTATACACTAAATCAGCACTGTGTTCAGTCTACATCCCGGATTCAGTGTATACACTAAATCTACACTGTGTTCATTTTACATCCCAGATTCAGTGTCTACACGAAATCAGCACAGTGTTCAGCCTACAGCCCGGACTCAGCGTATACACGAAATCAGCACTGTGTTCAGTCTAAATCCCAGATTCAGTGATTACACTAAATTAGCATTCTGTTCAGTCTACATCCCGGATTCAGTGTATTCACTAAATCAGCACTGTGTTCAGTCTACATACCGGATACAGTGTATTCACTAAGTGAGCACTGTGTTCAATCTACATCCCGGATTCAGTGTATACACAAAATCAGCACTGTGTTCAATCCACATACCGGATCCAGTGTATACACTAAATCAGCACTGTGTTCAGTCAACATACAGGATACAGAGTATACACTTAATCAGCACTGTGTTCAATCTACATCCCGGATTCAGTGTATACACTATATCAGCACTGTGTTCAATCCACATACCGGATCCAGTGTATACACTAAATCAGCACTGTGGTCAATCCACATACCGGATCCAGTGTATACACTAAATCAGCGCTGTGTTCAGTCTACACCCTGGATTCAGTATATACACTAAATCTGCACTGTGTTCATTTTACATCCCAGATTCAGTGCATACACGAAATCAGCACTGTGTTCAGTCTAAATCCCGGATTCAGTGATTACACTAAATTAGCACTGTGTTCAGTCTACATCCCGGATTCAGTGTATACGCTAAATCAGCGCTGTGTTCAGTCTACTTCCTGGATTCATTGTATACAGTCAATCAGTACTGTGTTCAATCTGCATCCTGGATTCAGTTTAAACACTAAATCAGCACTGTACTCAATCCACATACCGGATCCAATGTATACAATAAATCAGCACTGTGTTCAATCTACATCCCGGATTCAGTGTATACACTAAATCTACGCTGTGTTCATTTTACATCCCAGATTCAGTGTATACACTAAGTCACCACTGTGTTCAGTCTACATCCCGACTTCAGTGTATACACTAAATCAGCACTGTGTTCAATCCACATACCGGATCCAGTGTATACACTAAATCAGCACTGTGTTCAGTCAACATACAGGATACAGAGTACACACTTAATCAGCACTGTGTTCAATCTACATCCCGGATTCAGTGTATCCACTAAATCAGCACTGTGTTCAATCCACATACCGGATCCAGTGTATACACTAAATCAGCACTGTGTTCAGTCAACATACAGGATACAGAGTATACACATAATCAGCACTGTGTTCAATCTACATCCCGGATTCAGTGTGTACAATAAATCAGCACTGTGCTCTGACTGCATCCAGGTTGGAATGTATGAACTAAATCTGCACTGTATTCAGCCTACACGCCGGATTCAGTGTATACGCTAATTCTGCACTGTGTTCAGTCAACATCCCGGATTCAGCGTATACGCTAAATCAGCACTGTGTTCAGTCTACATACCGGATATAGGGTATACACTAAATCAGCACTGTGTTCAATCTACATCCCGGATTCACTGTATACACTAAATCAGCACAGTGTTCATTCTGCATCCCGGAATCAGTGTATACTCTAATTTAGCACTGAGTACAGTCGATATCCCAGATTCAGTGTATACGCTAAATCCACACAGTGTTCAATCTGCACCCTGGACTCAGTGAATATGTAAATCAGCACTGTGTTCAATCTAGATCCGGGATACAGTGTATGCACTAAATCAGCATTATATTCAGTCTGCACACCGGATTCAGTTTATACAATAAATCAGCACTGTGCTCTGACTGCATCCAGGTTGGAATGTATGAACTAAATCTGCACTGTATTCAGCCTACACGCCGGATTCAGTGTATACGCTAATTCTGCACTGTGTTCAGTCAACATCCCGGATTCAGCATATACGCTAAATCAGCACTGTGTTCAGTCTACATGCCGGATACAGAGTATATACTAAGTCGCCACTGTATTCAGTCTACATCCCGGATTCAGTGTATACACTAAATCAGCACTGTGTACAGTCTACATCCCGGATTCAGTGTATACTCTAATTTAGCACTGTGTACAGTCGATATCCCAGATTCAGTGTATACGCTAAATCCGCACAGTGTTCAATCTGCACCCTGGACACAGTGAATATGTAAATCAGCACTGTGTTCAATCTAGATCCAGGATACAATGTATGCACTAAATCAGCACTATATTCAGTCTGCACCCCGGATTCAGTTTATACAATAAATCAGCACTGTGTTCAGTCTACATCCAAGATCCAGATTATAAACTAAATCTGCACTGTGTTCTTACTACATCCCACATTCAGTGTATACTGTCAATCAGAACTGCATTCAATCTGCATCCGGGTTGGAATGTGTACACTAAATACGCACTGTATTCAGCCTACACTCCGGATTCAGTGTATTCACTAAATCAGCACTGTGTTCAGTCTACATACCGGATACAGTGTATTCACTAAGTGAGCACTGTGTTCAATCTACATCCCGGATTCAGTGTATACACTAAATCAGCACTGTGTTCAATCCACATACCGGATCCAGTGTATACACTAAATCAGCACTGTGTTCAGTCAACATACAGGATACAGAGTATACACTTAATCAGCACTGTGTTCAGTCAACATCCCGGATTCAGCGTATATGCTAAATCAAGCACTGTGTTCAATCTGCATTCTGGATTCAGTGTGTACAATAAATCAGCGCTGTGTTCAGTCTACACCCTGGATTCAGTATATACACTAAATCTGCACTGTGTTCATTTTACATCCCAGATTCAGTGTATACACGAAGTCAGCACAGTGTTCAACCTACATCCCGGATTCAGTGATTACACTAAATTAGCACGGTGTTCAGTCTACATCCCGGATGCAGTGAATACGCTAAATCAGCGCTGCGTTCAGTCTACTTCCCGGATTCATTGTATACAGTCAATCAGTACTGTGTTCAATCTGCATCCTGGATTCAGTGTATACACTAAATCTACACTGCATTCATTTTACATCCCAGATTCAGTGTATACAATAAATCAGCACTGTGTTCAGACTGCATCCGGGTTGGTATGTATACACTAAATCCGCACTGTATTCAGCCTACACGCCGGATACAGTGTATATACTAAGTCGCCACTGTGTTCAGTCTACATCCCGGATTCAGTGTAGACACTAAATCAGCACTGTGTTCAGTCTACATCCAGGATTCAGTGTATACACTAAATCTACACTGTGTTCATTTTACATCCCAGATTCAGTGTCTACACGAAATCAGCACAGTGTTCAGCCTACAGCCCGGACTCAGTGTATTCACTAAATCAGCACTGTGTTCAGTCTACATACCGGATACAGTGTATACATGAAATCAGCACTGTGTTCAATCTACATTCCGGATTCAGTGTATACACTAAATCAGCACTGTGTTCAATCCACATACCGGATCCAATGTATACACTAAATCAGCACTGTGTTCAGTCAACATACAGGATACAAAGTACACACTTAATCAGCACTGTGTTCAATCTACATCCCGGATTCAGTGTATACACTAAATCAGCACTGTGTTCAATCCACATACCTAATCCAGTGTATACACTAAATCAGCACTGTGTTCAGTCAACATACAGGATACAGAGTATACACTTAATCAGCACTGTGCTCAATCTACATCCCGGATTCAGTGTGTACAATAAATCAGCACTGTGCTCTGACTGCATCCAGGTTGGAATGTATGAACTAAATCTGCACTATATTCAGCCTACACGCCGGTTTCAGTGTATACGCTAATTCTGCACTGTGTTCAGTCAACATCCCGGATTCAGCTTATACGCTAAATCAGCACTGTGTTCAGTCTACACGCCGGATACAGTGTATATACTAAGTCGCCACTGTGTTCAGTCTACATCCCGGATTCAGTGTATACACTAAATCAGCACTGTGTTCAGTCTACATCCCGGATTCAGTGTATACACTAAATCTACACTGTGTTCATTTTACATCCCAGATTCAGTGTCTACACGAAATCAGCACAGTGTTCAGCCTACAGCCCGGACTCAGTGTATACACGAAATCAGCACTGTGTTCAGTCTAAATCCCAGATTCAGTGATTACACTAAATTAGCATTCTGTTCAGTCTACATCCCGGATTCAGTGTATACACTAAATCAGCACAGTGTTCATTCTGCATCCCGGAATCAGTGTATACTCTAATTTAGCACTGTGTACAGTCGATATCCCAGATTCAGTGTATACGCTAAATCCGCACAGTGTTCAATCTGCACCCTGGACTCAGTGAATATGTAAATCAGCACTGTGTTCAATCTGGATCCGGGATACAGTGTATGCACTAAATCAGCACTATATTCAGTCTGCACCCCGGATTCAGTTTATACAATAAATCAGCACTGTGTTCAGTCTACGTCCAAGATCCAGATTATACACGAAATCTGCACTGTGTTCTTACTACATCCCACATTCAGTGTATACTGTCAATCAGAACTGCGTTCAATCTGCATCCGGGTTGGAATGTATACACTAAATACACACTGTATTCAGCCTACACCCCGGATTCAGTGTAGTCACTAAATCAGCACTGTGTTCAGTCTACATACCGCATACAGTGTATTCACTAAGTGAGCACTGTGTTCAATCTACATCCCGGATTCAGTGTATACACTAAATCAGCACTGTGTTCAATCCACATACCGGATCCAGTGTATACACTAAATCAGCACTGTGTTCAGTCAACATACAGGATACAGAGTATACACTTAATCAGCACTGTGTTCAATCTACATCCCGGATTCAGTGTATACACTAAATCAGCACTGTGTTCAATCCACATACCGGATCCAGTGTATACACTAAATCAGCACTGTGTTCAGTCAACATACAGGATACAGAGTATACACTTAATCAGCACTGTGTTCAATCTACATCCCGGATTCAGTGTGTACAATAAATCAGCACTGTGCTCTGACTGCATCCAGGTTGGAATGTATGAACTAAATCTGCACTGTATTCAGCTTACACGCCGGATTCAGTGTATACGCTAATTCTGCACTGTGTTCAGTCAACATCCCGGATTCAGCGTATACGCTAAATCAGCACTGTGTTCAGTCTACATCCCGGATTCAGTGTATACACTAAATCTACACTGTGTTCATTTTACATCCCAGATTCAGTGTCTACACGAAATCAGCACAGTGTTCAGCCTACAGCCCGGACTCAGTGTATACACGAAATCAGCACTGTGTTCAGTCTAAATCCCAGATTCAGTGATTACACTAAATTAGCATTCTGTTCAGTCTACATCCCGGATTCAGTGTATACACTAAATCAGCACAGTGTTCATTCTGCATCCCGTAATCAGTGTATACTCTAATTTAGCACTGTGTACAGTCGATATCCCAGATTCAGTGTATACGCTAAATCCGCACAGTGTTCAATCTGCTCCCTGGACTCAGTGAATATGTAAATCAGCACTGTGTTCAATCTAGATCCGGGATACAGTGTATGCACTAAATCAGCACTATATTCAGTCTGCACCCCGGATTCAGTTTATACAATAAATCAGCACTGTGTTCAGTCTACATCCAAGATCCAGATTATACACTAAATCTGCACTGTGTTCTTACTACATCCCACATTCAGTGTATACTGTCAATCAGAACTGCGTTCAATCTGCATCCGGGTTGGAATGTATACACTAAATACGCACTGTATTCAGCCTACACCCCGGATTCAGTGTATTCACTAAATCAGCACTGTGTTCAGTCTACATACCGGATACAGTGTATTCACTAAGTGAGCACTGTGTTCAATCTACATCCCGGATTCAGTGTATACACTAAATCAGCACTGTGTTCAATCCACATACCGGATCCAGTGTATACACTAAATCAGCACTGTGTTCAGTCAACATACAGGATACAGAGTATACACTTAATCTTCACTGTGTTCAATCTACATCCCGGATTCAGTGTATACACTAAATCAGCACTGTGTTCAGTCAACATACAGGATACAGAGTATACACTTAATCAGCACTGTGTTCAATCTACATCCCGGATTCAGTGTATACACTAAATCAGCACTGTGTTCAATCCACATACCGGATCCAGTGTATACACTAAATCAGCGCTGTGTTCAGTCTACACCCTGGATTCAGTATATACACTAAATCTGCACTGTGTTCATTTTACATCCCAGATTCAGTGCATACACGAAATCAGCAGTGTGTTCAGTCTAAATCCCGGATTCAGTGATTACACTAAATTAGCACTGTGTTCAGTCTACATCCCGGATTCAGTGTATACGCTAAATCAGCGCTGCGTTCCGTCTACTTCCTGGATTCATTGTATACAGTCAATCAGTACTGTGTTCAATCTGCATCCTGGATTCAGTTTAAACACTAAATCAGCACTATACTCAATCCACATACCGGATCCAATGTATACAATAAATCAGCACTGTGTTCAATCTACATCCCGGATTCAGTGTATACACTAAATCTACGCTGTGTTCATTTTACATCCCAGATTCAGTGTATACACTAAGTCACCACTGTGTTCAGTCTACATCCCGACTTCAGTGTATACACTAAATCAGCACTGTGTTCAATCCACATACCGGATCCAGTGTATACACTAAATCAGCACTGTGTTCAGTCAACATACAGGATACAGAGTACACACTTAATCAGCACTGTGTTCAATCTACATCCCGGATTCAGTGTATACACTAAATCAGCACTGCGTTCAATCCACATACCGGATCCAGTGTATACACTAAATCAGCACTGTGTTCAGTCAACATACAGGATACAGAGTATACACTTAATCAGCACTGTGTTCAATCTACATCCCGGATTCAGTGTGTCCAATAAATCAGCACTGTGCTCTGACTGCATCCAGGTTGGAATGTATGAACTAAATCTGCACTGTATTCAGCCTACACGCCGGATTCAGTGTATACGCTAATTCTGCACTGTGTTCAGTCAACATCCCAGATTCAGCGTATACGCTAAATCAGCACTGTGTTCAGTCTACATACCGGATATAGGGTATACACTAAATCAGCACTGTGTTCAATCTACATCCCGGATTCAGTGTATACACTAAATCAGCACAGTGTTCATTCTGCATCCCGGAATCAGTGTATACTCTAATTTAGCACTGTGTACAGTCGATATCCCAGATTCAGTGTATACGCTAAATCCACACAGTGTTCAATCTGCACCCTGGACTCAGTGAATATGTAAATCAGCACTGTGTTCAATCTAGATCCAGGATACAGTGTATGCACTAAATCAGCATTATATTCAGTCTGCACCCCGGATTCAGTTTATACAATAAATCAGCACTGTGTTCAGTCTACATCCAAGATCCAGATTATACACTAAATCCTACATTACTACATTACTACATCCCACATTCAGTGTGTACTGTCAATCAGAACTGCGTTCAATCTGCATCCGGGTTGGAATGTATACACTAAGTACGCACTGTATTCAGCCTACACCCCGGATTCAGTGTATTCACTAAATCAGCACTGTGTTCCATCTACATCCCGGATTCAGTGTATACACTAAATCAGCACTGTGTTCAATCGACATACCGGATCCAGTGTATACACTAAATCAGCACTGTGTTCAGTCAACATACAGGATACAGAGTATACACTTAATCAGCACTGTGTTCAATCTACATCCCGGATTCAGTGTATACACTAAATCAGCACTGTGTTCAATCCACATACCGGATCCAGTGTATACACTAAATCAGCACTGTGTTCAGTCAACATACAGGATACAGAGTATACACTTAATCAGCACTGTGTTCAATCTACATCCCAGATTCAGTGTATACACTAAATCAGCACTGTGTTCAGTCAACATACAGGATACAGAGTATACACTTAATCAGCACTGTGTTCAATCTACTTCCCGGATTCATTGTATACAGTCAATCAGTACTGTGTTCAATCCACATACCGGATCCAGTGCATACACTAAATCAGCACTGTGTTCAGTCAACATACAGGATACAGAGTATACACTTAATCAGCGCTGTGTTCAGTCTACACCCTGGATTCAGTATATACACTAAATCGCAACGTGTTCATTTTACATCCCAGATTCAGTGTATACACGAAGTCAGCACAGTATTCAACCTACATCCCGGATTCAGTGATTACACTAAATTAGCACTGTATTCAGTCTACATCCTGGATGCAGTGAATATGCTAAATCAGGGCTGCGTTCAGTCTACTTCCCGGATTCATTGTATACAGTCAATCAGTACTGTGTTCAATCCACATACCGGATCCAGTGCATACACTAAATCAGCACTGTGTTCAGTCAACATACAGGATACAGAGTATACACTTAATCAGCACTGTGTTCAATCTACATCCCGGATTCAGTGTGTACAATAAATCAGCACTGTGCTCTGACTGCATCCAGGTTGGAATGTATGAACTAAATCTGCACTGTATTCAGCCTACACGCCGGATTCAGTGTATATGCTAATTCTGCACTGTGTTCAGTCAACATCCCGGATTCAGCGTATACGCTAAATCAGCACTGTGTTCAGTCTACATACCGGATATAGGGTAAACACTAAATCAGCACTGTGTTCAATCTACATCCCGGATTCACTGTATACACTAAATCAGCACAGTGTTCATTCTGCATCCCGGAATCAGTGTATACTCTAATTTAGCACTGAGTACAGTCGATATCCCAGATTCAGTGTATACGCTAAATCCACACAGTGTTCAATCTGCACCCTGGACTCAGTGAATATGTAAATCAGCAATGTGTTCAATCTAGATCCGGGATACAGTGTATGCACTAAATCAGCATTATATTCAGTCTGCACCCCGGATTCAGTTTATACAATAAATCAGCACTGTGCTCTGACTGCATCCAGGTTGGAATGTATGAACTAAATCTGCACTGTATTCAGCCTACACGCCGGATTCAGTGTATACGCTAATTCTGCACTGTGTTCAGTCAACATCCCGGATTCAGCGTATACGCTAAATCAGCACTGTGTTCAGTCTACATACCGGATATAGGGTATACACTAAATCAGCACTGTGTTCAATCTACATCCCGGATTCAGTGTATACAGTAAATCAGCACAGTGTTTATTCTGCATCCCGGCATCAGTGTATACTCTAATTTAGCACTGTGTACAGTCGATATCCCAGATTCAGTGTATACGCTAAATCCACACAGTGTTCAATCTGCACCCTGGACTCAGTGAATATGTAAATCAGCACTGTGTTCAATCTAGATCCAGGATACAGTGTATGCACTAAATCAGCATTATATTCAGTCTGCACCCCGGATTCAGTTTATACAATAAATCAGCACTGTGTTCAGTCTACATCCAAGATCCAGATTATACACTAAATCTGCACTGTGTTCTTACTACATCCCACATTCAGTGTATACTGTCAATCAGAACTGCGTTCAATCTGCATCCGGGTTGGAATGTATACACTAAGTACGCACTGTATTCAGCCTACACCCCGGATTCAGTGTATTCACTAAATCAGCACTGTGTTCAGTCTACATACCGGATACAGTGTATTCACTAAGTGAGCACTGTGTTCAATCTACATCCCGGATTCAGTGTATACACTAAATCAGCACTGTGTTCAATCCACATACCGGATCCAGTGTATACACTAAATCAGCACTGTGTTCAGTCAACATACAGGATACAGAGTATACACTTAATCAGCTCTGTGTTCAATCTACATCCCGGATTCAGTGTATACACTAAATCAGCACTGTGTTCAATCCACATACCGGATCCAGTGTATATACTAAATCAGCACTGTGTTCAGTCAACATACAGGATACAGAGTATACACTTAATCAGCACTGTGTTCAATCTACATCCCGGATTCAGTGTATACAATAAATCAGCACTGTGCTCTGACTGCATCCAGGTTGGAATGTATGAACTAAATCTGCACTGTATTCAGCTTACACGCCGGATTCAGTGTATACGCTAATTCTGCACTGTGTTCAGTCAACATCCCGGATTCAGCGTATACGCTAAATCAGCACTGTGTTCAGTCTACATACCGGATATAGGGTATACACTAAATCAGCACTGTGTTCAGTCAACATACAGAATACAGAGTATACACTTAATCAGCACTGTGTTCAATCTACATCCCGGATTCAGTGTATACACTAAATCAGCACTGTGTTCAGTCAACATACAGGATACAGAGTATACACTTAATCAGCACTGTGTTCAATCTACATACCGGATCCAGTGTATACACTAAATCAGCGCTGTGTTCAGTCTACACCTTGGATTCAGTATATACACTAAATCTGCACTGTGTTCATTTTACATCCCAGATTCAGTGCATACACGAAATCAGCACTGTGTTCTGTCTAAATCCCGGATTCAGTGATTACACTAAATTAGCACTGTGTTCAGTCTACATCCCGGATTCAGTGTATACGCTAAATCAGCGCTGTGTTCAGTCTACTTCCTGGATTCATTGTATACAGTCAATCAGTACTGTGTTCAATCTGCATCCTGGATTCAGTTTAAACACTAAATCAGCACTGTACTCAATCCACATACGGGATCCAATGTATACAATAAATCAGCACTGTGTTCAATCTACATCCCGGATTCAGTGTATACACTAAATCTACGCTGTGTTCATTTTACATCCCAGATTCAGTGTATACACTAAGTCACCACTGTGTTCAGTCTACATCCCGACTTCAGTGTATACACTAAATCAGCACTGTGTTCAATCCACATACCGGATCCAGTGTATACACTAAATCAGCACTGTGTTCAGTCAACATACAGGATACAGAGTACACACTTAATCAGCACTGTGTTCAATCTACATCCCGGATTCAGTGTATACACTAAATCAGCACTGTGTTCAATCCACATACCGGATCCAGTGTATACACTAAATCAGCACTGTGTTCAGTCAACATACAGGATACAGAGTATACACTTAATCAGCACTGTGTTCAATCTACATCCCGGATTCAGTGTGTACAATAAATCAGCACTGTGCTCTGACTGCATCCAGGTTGGAATGTATGAACTAAATCTGCACTGTATTCAGCCTACACGCCGGATTCAGTGTATATGCTAATTCTGCACTGTGTTCAGTCAACATCCCGGATTCAGCGTATACGCTAAATCAGCACTGTGTTCAGTCTACATACCGGATATAGGGTATACACTAAATCAGCACTGTGTTCAATCTACATCCCGGATTCACTGTATACACTAAATCAGCACAGTGTTCATTCTGCATCCCGGAATCAGTGTATACTCTAATTTAGCACTGAGTACAGTCGATATCCCAGATTCAGTGTATACGCTAAATCCACACAGTGTTCAATCTGCACCCTGGACTCAGTGAATATGTAAATCAGCAATGTGTTCAATCTAGATCCGGGATACAGTGTATGCACTAAATCAGCATTATATTCAGTCTGCACCCCGGATTCAGTTTATACAATAAATCAGCACTGTGCTCTGACTGCATCCAGGTTGGAATGTATGAACTAAATCTGCACTGTATTCAGCCTACACGCCGGATTCAGTGTATACGCTAATTCTGCACTGTGTTCAGACAACATCCCGGATTCAGCGTATACGCTAAATCAGCACTGTGTTCAGTCTACATACCGGATATAGGGTATACAATAAATCAGCACTGTTCAATCTACATCCCGGATTCAGTGTATACAGTAAATCAGCACAGTGTTTATTCTGCATCCCGGAATCAGTGTATACTCTAATTTAGCACTGTGTACAGTCGATATCCCAGATTCAGTGTATACGATAAATCCACACAGTGTTCAATCTGCACCCTGGACTCAGTGAATATGTAAATCAGCACTGTGTTCAATCTAGATCCAGGATACAGTGTATGCACTAAATCAGCATTATATTCAGTCTGCACCCCGGATTCAGTTTATACAATAAATCAGCACTGTGTTCAGTCTACATCCAAGATCCAGATTATACACTAAATCTGCACTGTGTTCTTACTACATCCCACATTCAGTGTATACTGTCAATCAGAACTGCGTTCAATCTGCATCCGGGTTGGAATGTATACACTAAGTACGCACTGTATTCAGCCTACACCCCGGATTCAGTGTATTCACTAAATCAGCACTGTGTTCAGTCTACATACCGGATACAGTGTATTCACTACGTGAGCACTGTGTTCAATCTACATCCCGGATTCAGTGTATACACTAAATCAGCACTGTGTTCAATCCACATACCGGATCCAGTGTATACACTAAATCAGCACTGTGTTCAGTCAACATACAGGATACAGAGTATACACTTAATCAGCACTGTGTTCAATTTACATCCCGGATTCAGTGTATACACTAAATCAGCACTGTGTTCAATCCACATACCGGATCCAGTGTATACACTAAATCAGCACTGTGTTCAGTCAACATACAGGATACAGAGTATACACTTAATCAGCACTGTGTTCAATCTACATCCCGGATTCAGTGTGTACAATAAATCAGCACTGTGCTCTGACTGCATCCAGGTTGGAATGTATGAACTAAATCTGCACTGTATTCAGCTTACACGCCGGATTCAGTGTATACGCTATTTCTGCACTGTGTTCAGTCAACATCCCGGATTCAGCGTATACGCTAAATCAGCACTGTGTTCAGTCTACACGCCGGATACAGTGTATATACTAAGTCGTCACTGTGTTCAGTCTACATCCCGGATTCAGTGTATACACTAAATCAGCACTGTGTTCAGTCTACATCCCGGATTCAGTGTATACACTAAATCTACACTGTGTTCATTTTACATCCCAGATTCAGTGTCTACACGAAATCAGCACAGTGTTCAGCCTACAGCCCGGACTCAGTGTATACACGAAATCAGCACTGTGTTCAGTCTAAATCCCAGATTCAGTGATTACACTAAATTAGCATTCTGTTCAGTCTACATCCCGGATTCAGTGTATACACTAAATCAGCACAGTGTTCATTCTGCATCCCGTAATCAGTGTATACTCTAATTTAGCACTGTGTACAGTCGATATCCCAGATTCAGTGTATACGCTAAATCCGCACAGTGTTCAATCTGCTCCCTGGACTCAGTGAATATGTAAATCAGCACTGTGTTCAATCTAGATCCGGGATACAGTGTATGCACTAAATCAGCACTATATTCAGTCTGCACCCCGGATTCAGTGTATTCACTAAATCAGCACTGTGTTCAGTCTACACCCCGGATACAGTGTATTCACTAAATCAGCACTGTGTTCAGTCTACATACCGGATACAGTGTATTCACTAAGTGAGCACTGTGTTCAATCTACATCCCGGATTCAGTGTATACACTAAATCAGCACTGTGTTCAATCCACATACCGGATCCAGTGTATACACTAAATCAGCACTGTGTTCAGTCAACATACAGGATACAGAATATACACTTAATCAGCACTGTGTTCAATCTACATCCCGGATTCAGTGTATACACTAAATCAGCACTGTGTTCAGTCAACATACAGGATACAGAGTATACACTTAATCAGCACTGTGTTCAATCTACATCCCGGATTCAGTGTATACACTAAATCAGCACTGTGTTCAATCCACATACCGGATCCAGTGTATACACTAAATCAGCGCTGTGTTCAGTCTACACCCTGGATTCAGTATATACACTAAATCTGCACTGTGTTTATTTTACATCCCAGATTCAGTGCATACACGAAATCAGCACTGTGTTCAGTCTAAATCCCGGATTCAGTGATTACACTAAATTAGCACTGTGTTCAGTCTACATCCCGGATTCAGTGTATCCGCTAAATCAGCGCTGTGTTCCGTCTACTTCCTGGATTCATTGTATACAGTCAATCAGTACTGTGTTCAATCTGCATCCTGGATTCAGTTTAAACACTAAATCAGCACTGTACTCAATCCACATACCGGATCCAATGTATACAATAAATCAGCACTGTGTTCAATCTACATCCCGGATTCAGTGTATACACTAAATCTACGCTGTGTTCATTTTACATCCCAGATTCAGTGTATACACTAAGTCACCACTGTGTTCAGTCTACATCCCGACTTCAGTGTATACACTAAATCAGCACTGTGTTCAATCCACATACCGGATCCAGTGTATACACTAAATCAGCACTGTGTTCAGTCAACATACAGGATACACAGTACACACTTAATCAGCACTGTGTTCAATCTACATCCCGGATTCAGTGTATACACTAAATCAGCACTGCGTTCAATCCACATACCGGATCCAGTGTATACACTAAATCAGCACTGTGTTCAGTCAACATACAGGATACAGAGTATACACTTAATCAGCACTGTGTTCAATCTACATCCCGGATTCAGTGTGTCCAATAAATCAGCACTGTGCTCTGACTGCATCCAGGTTGGAATGTATGAACTAAATCTGCACTGTATTCAGCCTACACACCGGATTCAGAGTATACGCTAATTCTGCACTGTGTTCAGTCAACATCCCGGATTCAGCGTATACGCTAAATCAGCACTGTGTTCAGTCTACATACCGGATATAGGGTATACACTAAATCAGCACTGTGTTCAATCTACATCCCGGATTCAGTGTATACACTAAATCAGCACAGTGTTCATTCTGCATCCCGGAATCAGTGTATACTCTAATTTAGCACTGTGTACAGTCGATATCCCAGATTCAGTGTATACGCTAAATCCACACAGTGTTCAATCTGCACCCTGGACTCAGTGAATATGTAAATCAGCACTGTGTTCAATCTAGATCCAGGATACAGTGTATGCACTAAATCAGCATTATATTCAGTCTGCACCCCGGATTCAGTTTATACAATAAATCAGCACTGTGTTCAGTCTACATCCAAGATCCAGATTATACACTAAATCCTACATTACTACATCCCACATTCAGTGTGTACTGTCAATCAGAACTGCGTTCAATCTGCATCCGGGTTGGAATGTATACACTAAGTACGCACTGTATTCAGCCTACACCCCGGATTCAGTGTATTCACTAAATCAGCACTGTGTTCAGTCTACATACCGGATACAGTGTATTCACTAAGTGAGCACTGTGTTCAATCTACATCCCGGATTCAGTGTATACACTAAATCAGCACTGTGTTCAATCCACATACCGGATCCAGTGTATACACTAAATCAGCACTGTGTTCAGTCAACATACAGGATACAGAGTATACACTTAATCAGCACTGTGTTCAATCTACATCCCGGATTCAGTGTATACACTAAATCAGCACTGTGTTCAGTCAACATACAGGATACAGAGTATACACTTAATCAGCACTGTGTTCAATCTACATCCCGGATTCAGTGTATACACTAAATCAGCACTGTGTTCAATCCACATACCGGATCCAGTGTATACACTTAATCACCACTGTGTTCAGTCAACATCCCGGATTCAGCGTATACGCTAAATCAAGCACTGTGTTCAATCTGCATTCTGGATTCAGTGTGTACAATAAATCAGCGCTGTGTTCAGTCTACACCCTGGATTCAGTATATACACTAAATCTGCACTGTGTTCTTACTACATCCCACATTCAGTGTATACTGTCAATCAGAACTGCGTTCAATCTGCATCCGGGTTGGAATGTATACACTAAATACGCACTGTATTCAGCCTACACCCCGGATTCAGTGTATTCACTAAATCAGCACTGTGTTCAGTCTACATACCGGATACAGTGTATTCACTAAGTGAGCACTGTGTTCAATCTACATCCCGGATTCAGTGTATACAGTAAATCAGCACAGTGTTCAATCCACATACCGGATCCAGTGTATACACTAAATCAGCACTGTGTTCAGTCAACATACAGGATACAGAGTATACACTTAATCAGCACTGTGTTCAGTCAACATCCCGGATTCAGCGTATACGCTAAATCAAGCACTGTGTTCAATCTGCATTCTGGATTCAGTGTGTACAATAAATCAGCGCTGTGTTCAGTCTACACCCTGGATTCAGTATATACACTAAATCTGCACTGTGTTCATTTTACATCCCAGATTCAGTGTATACACGAAGTCAGCACAGTGTTCAACCTACATCCCGGATTCAGTGATTACACTAAATTAGCACTGTGTTCAGTCTACATCCCGGATGCAGTGAATACGCTAAATCAGCGCTGCGTTCAGTCTACTTCCCGGATTCATTGTATACAGTCAATCAGTACTGTGTTCAATCTGCATCCTGGATTCAGTGTATACACTAAATCTACACTGCATTCATTTTACATCCCAGATTCAGTGTATACAATAAATCAGCACTGTGTTCAGACTGCATCCGGGTTGGTATGTATACACTAAATCCGCACTGTATTCAGCCTACACGCCGGATACACTGTATATACTAAGTCGCCACTGTGTTCAGTCTACATCCCGGATTCAGTGTATACACTAAATCAGCACTGTGTTCAGTCTACATCCCGGATTCAGTGTATACACTAAATCTACACTGTGTTCATTTTACATCCCAGATTCAGTGTCTACACGAAATCAGCACAGTGTTCAGCCTACAGCCCGGACTCAGTGTATTCACTAAATCAGCACTGTGTTCAGTCTACATACCGGATACAGTGTATACATGAAATCAGCACTGTGTTCAATCTACATCCCGGATTCAGTGTATACACTAAATCAGCACTGTGTTCAATCCACATACCGGATCCAGTGTATACACTAAATCAGCACTGTGTTCAGTCAACATACAGGATACAGAGTACACACTTAATCAGCACTGTGTTCAATCTACATCCCGGATTCAGTGTATACACTAAATCAGCACTGTGTTCAATCCACATACCGGATCCAGTGTATACACTAAATCAGCACTGTGTTCATTCAACATACAGGATACAGAGTATACACTTAATCAGCACTGTGCTCAATCTACATCCCGGATTCAGTGTGTACAATAAATCAGCACTGTGCTCTGACTGCATCCAGGTTGGAATGTATGAACTAAATCTGCACTGTATTCAGCCTACACGCCGGATTCAGTGTATACGCTAATTCTGCACTGTGTTCAGTCAACATCCCGGATTCAGCTTATACGCTAAATCAGCACTGTGTTCAGTCTACACGCCGGATACAGTGTATATACTAAGTCGCCACTGTGTTCAGTCTACATCCCGGATTCAGTGTATACACTAAATCAGCACTGTGTTCAGTCTACATCCCGGATTCAGTGTATACACTAAATCTACACTGTGTTCATTTTACATCCCAGATTCAGTGTCTACACGAAATCAGCACAGTGTTCAGCCTACAGCCCGGACTCAGTGTATACACGAAATCAGCACTGTGTTCAGTCTAAATCCCAGATTCAGTGTATTCACTAAGTGAGCACTGTGTTCAATCTACATCCCGGATTCAGTGTATACACTAAATCAGCACTGTGTTCAATCCACATACCGGATCCAGTGTATACACTAAATCAGCACTGTGTTCAGTCAACATACAGGATACAGAGTATACACTTAATCAGCACTGTGTTCAATCTACATCCCGGATTCAGTGTATACACTAAATCAGCACTGTTTTCAGTCAACATACAGGATACAGAGTATACACTTAATCAGCACTGTGTTCAATCTACATACCGGATCCAGTGTATACACTAAATCAGCGCTGTGTTCAGTCTACACCCTGGATTCAGTATATACACTAAATCTGCACTGTGTTCATTTTACATCCCAGATTCAGTGCATACACGATATCAGCACTGTGTTCAGTCTAAATCCCGGATTCAGTGATTACACTAAATTAGCACTGTGTTCAGTCTACATCCCGGATTCAGTGTATACGCTAAATCAGCGCTGTGTTCAGTCTACTTCCTGGATTCATTGTATACAGTCAATCAGTACTGTGTTCAATCTGCATCCTGGATTCAGTTTAAACACTAAATCAGCACTGTACTCAATCCACATACCGGATCCAATGTATACAATAAATCAGCACTGTGTTCAATCTACGTCCCGGATTCAGTGTATACACTAAATCTACGCTGTGTTCATTTTACATCCCAGATTCAGTGTATACACTAAGTCACCACTGTGTTCAGTCTACATCCCGACTTCAGTGTATACACTAAATCAGCACTGTGTTCAGTCAACATACAGGATACAGAGTACACACTTAATCAGCACTGTGTTCAATCTACATCCCGGATTCAGTGTATACACTAAATCAGCACTGTGTTCAATCCACATACCGGATCCAGTGTATACACTAAATCAGCACTGTGTTCAGTCAACATACAGGATACAGAGTACACACTTAATCAGCACTGTGTTCAATCTACATCCCGGATTCAGTGTATACACTAAATCAGCACTGTGTTCAATCCACATACCGGATCCAGTGTATACACTAAATCAGCACTGTGTTCAGTCAACGTACAGGATACAGAGTATACACTTAATCAGCACTGTGTTCAATCTACATCCCGGATTCAGTGTGTACAATAAATCAGCACTGTGCTCTGACTGCATCCAGGTTGGAATGTATGAACTAAATCTGCACTGTATTCAGCCTACACGCCGGATTCAGTGTATATGCTAATTCTGCACTGTGTTCAGTCAACATCCCGGATTCAGCGTATACGCTAAATCAGGACTGTGTTCAGTCTACATACCGGATATAGGGTATACACTAAATCAGCACTGTGTTCAATCTACATCCCGGATTCACTGTATACACTAAATCAGCACAGTGTTCATTCTGCATCCCGGAATCAGTGTATACTCTAATTTAGCACTGAGTACAGTCAATATGCCAGATTCAGTGTATACGCTAAATCCACACAGTGTTCAATCTGCACCCTGGACTCAGTGAATATGTAAATAGGCACTGTGTTCAAACTAGATCCGGGATACAGTGTATGCAATAAATCAGCATTATATTCAGTCTGCACCCCGGATTCAGTTTATACAATAAATCAGCACTGTGCTCTGACTGCATCCAGGTTGGAATGTATGAACTAAATCTGCACTGTATTCAGCCTACACGTCGGATTCAGTGTATACGCTAATTCTGCACTGTGTTCAGTCAACATCCCGGATTCAGCGTATACGCTAAATCAGCACTGTGTTCAGTCTACATACCGGATATAGGGTATACACTAAATCAGCACTGTGTTCAATCTACATCCCGGATTCAGTGTATACACTAAATCAGCACAGTGTTCATTCTGCATCCCGGAATCAGTGTATACTCTAATTTAGCACTGTGTACAGTCGATATCCCAGATTCAGTGTATACGCTAAATCCACACAGTGTTCAATCTGCACCCTGGACTCAGTGAATATGTAAATCAGCACTGTGTTCAATCTAGATCCAGGATACAGTGTATGCACTAAATCAGCATTATATTCAGTCTGCACCCCGGATTCAGTTTATACAATAAATCAGCACTGTGTTCAGTCTACATCCAAGATCCAGATTATACACTAAATCTGCACTGTGTTCTTACTACATCCCACATTCAGTGTATACTGTCAATCAGAACTGCGTTCAATCTGCATCCGGGTTGGAATGTATACACTAAGTACGCACTGTATTCAGCCTACACCCCGGATTCAGTGTATTCACTAAATCAGCACTGTGTTCAGTCTACATACCGGATACAGCGTATTCACTAAGTGAGCACTGTGTTCAATCTACATCCCGGATTCAGTGTATACAGTAAATCAGCACAGTGTTCATTCTGCATCCCGGAATCAGTGTATACTCTAATTTAGCACTGTGTACAGTCGATATCCCAGATTCAGTGTATACACTAAATCCACACAGTGTTCAATCTGCACCCTGGACTCAGTGAATATGTAAATCAGCACTGTGTTCAATCTAGATCCAGGATACAGTGTATGCACTAAATCAGCATTATATTCAGTATGCACCCCGGATTCAGTTTATACAATAAATCAGCACTGTGTTCAGTCTACATCCAAGATCCAGATTATACACTAAATCTGCACTGTGTTCTTACTACATCCCACATTCAGTGTATACTGTCAATCAGAACTGCGTTCAATCTGCATCCGGGTTGGAATGTATACACTAAGTACGCACTGTATTCAGCCTACACCCCGGATTCAGTGTATACACTAAATCAGCACTGTGTTCAGTCAACATACAGGATACAGAGTATACACTTAATCAGCACTGTGTTCAATCTACATCCCGGATTCAGTGTATACACTAAATCAGCACTGTGTTCAATCCACATACCGGATCCAGTGTATACACTAAATCAGCACTGTGTTCAGTCAACATACAGGATACAGAGTATACACTTAATCAGCACTGTGTTCAATCTACATCCCGGATTCAGTGTGTCCAATAAATCAGCACTGTGCTCTGACTGCATTCAGGTTGGAATGTATGAACTAAATCTGCACTGTATTCAGCTTACACGCCGGATTCAGTGTATACGCTAATTCTGCACTGTGTTCAGTCAACATCCCGGATTCAGCGTATACGCTAAATCAGCACTGTGTTCAGTCTGCACGCCGTATACAGTGTATATACTAAGTCGTCACTGTGTTCAGTCTACATCCCGGATTCAGTGTATACACTAAATCAGCACTGTGTTCAGTCTACATCCCGGATTCAGTGTATACACTAAATCTACACTGTGTTCATTTTACATCCCAGATTCAGTGTCTACACGAAATCAGCACAGTGTTCAGCCTACAGCCCGGACTCAGTGTATACACGAAATCAGCACTGTGTTCAGTCTAAATCCCAGATTCAGTGATTACACTAAATTAGCATTCTGTTCAGTCTACATCCCGGATTCAGTGTATACACTAAATAAGCACAGTGTTCATTCTGCATCCCGGAATCAGTGTATACTCTAATTTAGCACTGTGTACAGTCGATATCCCAGATTCAGTGTATACGCTAAATCCGCACAGTGTTCAATCTGCTCCCTGGACTCAGTGAATATGTAAATCAGCACTGTGTTCAATCTCGATCCGGGATACAGTGTATGCACTAAATCAGCACTATATTCAGTCTGCACCCCGGATTCAGTTTATACAATAAATCAGCACTGTGTTCAGTCTACATCCAAGATCCAGATTATACACTAAATATGCACTGTGTTCTTACTACATCCCACATTCAGTGTATACTGTCAATCAGAACTGCGTTCAATCTGCATCCGGGTTGGAATGTATACACTAAATACGCACTGTATTCAGCCTACACCCTGGATTCAGTGTATTCACTAAATCAGCACTGTGTTCAGTCTACATACCGGATACAGTGTATTCACTAAGTGAGCACTGTGTTCAATCTACATCCCGGATTCAGTGTATACACTAAATCAGCACTGTGTTCAATCCACATACCGGATCCAGTGTATACACTAAATCAGCACTGTGTTCAGTCAACTTACAGGATACAGAGTATACACTTAATCAGCACTGTGTTCAATCTACATCCCAGATTCAGTGTATACACTAAATCAGCACTGTGTTCAGTCAACATACAGGATACAGAGTATACACTTAATCAGCACTGTGTTCAATCTACATCCCGGATTCAGTGTATACACTAAATCAGCACTGTGTTCAATCCACATACCGGATCCAGTGTATACACTAAATCAGCGCTGTGTTCAGTCTACACCCTGGATTCAGTATATACACTAAATCTGCACTGTGTTCATTTTACATCCCAGATTCAGTGCATACACAAAATCAGCACTGTGTTCAGTCTAAATCCCGGATTCAGTGATTACACTAAATTAGCACTGTGTTCAGTCTACATCCCGGATTCAGTGTATTCACTAAATCAGCACTGTGTTCAGTCTACATACCGGATACACTGTATACACTAAGTGAGCACTGTGTTCAATCTACATCCCGGATTCAGTGTATACACTAAATCAGCACTGTGTTCAATCCACATACCGGATCCAGTGTATACACTAAATCAGCACTGTGTTCAGTCAACTTACAGGATACAGAGTATACACTTAATCAGCACTGTGTTCAATCTACATCCCGGATTCAGTGTATACACTAAATCAGCACTGTGTTCAGTCAACATACAGGATACAGAGTATACACTTAATCAGCACTGTGTTCAATCTACATCCCGGATTCAGTGTATACACTAAATCAGCGCTGTGTTCAGTCTACACCCTGGATTCAGTATATACACTAAATCTGCACTGTGTTCATTTTACATCCCAGATTCAGTGCATACACAAAATCAGCACTGTGTTCAGTCTAAATCCCGGATTCAGTGATTACACTAAATTAGCACTGTGTTCAGTCTACATCCCGGATTCAGTGTATACGCTAAATCAGCGCTGTGTTCCGTCTACTTCCTGGATTCATTGTATACAGTCAATCAGTACTGTGTTCAATCTGCATCCTGGATTCAGTTTAAACACTAAATCAGCACTGTACTCAATCCACATACCGGATCCAATGTATACAATAAATCAGCACCGTGTTCAATCTACATCCCGGATTCAGTGTATACACTAAATCTACGCTGTGTTCATTTTACATCCCAGATTCAGTGTATACACTAAGTCACCACTGTGTTCAGTCTACATCCCGACTTCAGTGTATACACTAAATCAGCACTGTGTTCAATCCACATACCGGATCCAGTGTATACACTAAATCAGCACTGTGTTCAGTCAACATACAGGATACAGAGTACACACTTAATCAGCACTGTGTTCAATCTACATCCCGGATTCAGTGTATACACTAAATCAGCACTGCGTTCAATCCACATACCGGATCCAGTGTATACACTAAATCAGCACTGTGTTCAGTCAACATACAGGATACAGAGTATACACTTAATCAGCACTGTGTTCAATCTACATCCCGGATTCAGTGTGTCCAATAAATCAGCACTGTGCTCTGACTGCATCCAGGTTGGAATGTATGAACTAAATCTGCACTGTATTCAGCCTACACGCCGGATTCAGTGTATACGCTCATTCTGCACTGTGTTCAGTCAACATCCCGGATTCAGCGTATACGCTAAATCAGCACTGTGTTCAGTCTACATACCGGATATAGGGTATACACTAAATCAGCACTGTGTTCAATCTACATCCCGGATTCAGTGTATACACTAAATCAGCACAGTGTTCATTCTGCATCTCGGAATCAGTGTATACTCTAATTTAGCACTGTGTACAGTCGATATCCCAGATTCAGTGTATACGCTAAATCCACACAGTGTTCAATCTGCACCCTGGACTCAGTGAATATGTAAATCAGCACTGTGTTCAATCCACATACCGGATCCAGTGTATACACTAAATCAGCGCTGTGTTCAGTCTACACCCTGGATTCAGTATATACACTAAATCTGCACTGTGTTCATTTTACATCCCAGATTCAGTGCATACACGATATCAGCACTGTGTTCAGTCTAAATCCCGGATTCAGTGATTACACTAAATTAGCACTGTGTTCAGTCTACATCCCGGATTCAGTGTATACGCTAAATCAGCGCTCTGTTCAGTCTACTTCCTGGATTCATTGTATACAGTCAATCAGTACTGTGTTCAATCTGCATCCTGGATTCAGTTTAAACACTAAATCAGCACTGTACTCAATCCACATACCGGATCCAAAGTATACAATAAATCAGCACTGTGTTCAATCTACGTCCCGGATTCAGTGTATACACTAAATCTGCACTGTGTTCATTTTACATCCCAGATTCAGTGTATACTGTCAATCAGAACTGCGTTCAATCTGCATCCGGGTTGGAATGTATACACTAAATACGCACTGTATTCAGCCTACACCCCGGATTCAGTGTATTCACTAAATCAGCACTGTGTTCAGTCTACATACCGGATACAGTGTATTCACTAAGTGAGCACTGTGTTCAATCTACATCCCGGATTCAGTGTATACACTAAATCAGCACTGTGTTCAATCCACATACCGGATCCAGTGTATACACTAAATCAGCACTGTGTTCAGTCAACTTACAGGATACAGAGTATACACTTAATCAGCACTGTGTTCAATCTACATCCCGGATTCAGTGTATACACTAAATCAGCACTGTGTTCAGTCAACATACAGGATACAGAGTATACACTTAATCAGCACTGTGTTCAATCTACATCCCGGATTCAGTGTATACACTAAATCAGCACTGTGTTCAATCCACATACCGGATCCAGTGTATACACTAAATCAGCGCTGTGTTCAGTCTACACCCTGGATTCAGTATATACACTAAATCTGCACTGTGTTCATTTTACATCCCAGATTCAGTGCATACACAAAATCAGCACTGTGTTCAGTCTAAATCCCGGATTCAGTGATTACACTAAATTAGCACTGTGTTCAGTCTACATCCCGGATTCAGTGTATTCACTAAATCAGCACTGTGTTCAGTCTACATACCGGATACAGTGTATTCACTAAGTGAGCACTGTGTTCAATCTACATCCCGGATTCAGTGTATACACTAAATCAGCACTGTGTTCAATCCACATACCGGATCCAGTGTATACACTAAATCAGCACTGTGTTCAGTCAACTTACAGGATACAGAGTATACACTTAATCAGCACTGTGTTCAATCTACATCCCGGATTCAGTGTATACACTAAATCAGCACTGTGTTCAGTCAACATACAGGATACAGAGTATACACTTAATCAGCACTGTGTTCAATCTACATCCCGGATTCAGTGTATACACTAAATCAGCGCTGTGTTCAGTCTACACCCTGGATTCAGTATATACACTAAATCTGCACTGTGTTCATTTTACATCCCAGATTCAGTGCATACACAAAATCAGCACTGTGTTCAGTCTAAATCCCGGATTCAGTGATTACACTAAATTAGCACTGTGTTCAGTCTACATCCCGGATTCAGTGTATACGCTAAATCAGCGCTGTGTTCCGTCTACTTCCTGGATTCATTGTATACAGTCAATCAGTACTGTGTTCAATCTGCATCCTGGATTCAGTTTAAACACTAAATCAGCACTGTACTCAATCCACATACCGGATCCAATGTATACAATAAATCAGCACCGTGTTCAATCTACATCCCGGATTCAGTGTATACACTAAATCTACGCTGTGTTCATTTTACATCCCAGATTCAGTGTATACACTAAGTCACCACTGTGTTCAGTCTACATCCCGACTTCAGTGTATACACTAAATCAGCACTGTGTTCAATCCACATACCGGATCCAGTGTATACACTAAATCAGCACTGTGTTCAGTCAACATACAGGATACAGAGTACACACTTAATCAGCACTGTGTTCAATCTACATCCCGGATTCAGTGTATACACTAAATCAGCACTGCGTTCAATCCACATACCGGATCCAGTGTATACACTAAATCAGCACTGTGTTCAGTCAACATACAGGATACAGAGTATACACTTAATCAGCACTGTGTTCAATCTACATCCCGGATTCAGTGTGTCCAATAAATCAGCACTGTGCTCTGACTGCATCCAGGTTGGAATGTATGAACTAAATCTGCACTGTATTCAGCCTACACGCCGGATTCAGTGTATACGCTCATTCTGCACTGTGTTCAGTCAACATCCCGGATTCAGCGTATACGCTAAATCAGCACTGTGTTCAGTCTACATACCGGATATAGGGTATACACTAAATCAGCACTGTGTTCAATCTACATCCCGGATTCAGTGTATACACTAAATCAGCACAGTGTTCATTCTGCATCTCGGAATCAGTGTATACTCTAATTTAGCACTGTGTACAGTCGATATCCCAGATTCAGTGTATACGCTAAATCCACACGGTGTTCAATCTGCACCCTGGACTCAGTGAATATGTAAATCAGCACTGTGTTCAATCCACATACCGGATCCAGTGTATACACTAAATCAGCGCTGTGTTCAGTCTACACCCTGGATTCAGTGTATACTGTCAATCAGAACTGTGTTCAATCTGCATCCGGGTTGGAATGTATAGACTAAATACGCACTGTATTCAGCCTACAGCCCGGACTCAGTGCATACACGAAATCAGCACTGTGTTCAGTCTAAATCCCGGATTCAGTGATTACACTAAATTAGCACTGTGTTCAGTCTAAATCCCAGATTCAGTGATTACACTAAATTAGCACTCTGTTCAGTCTACATCCCGGATTCAGTGTATACACTAAATCAGCACAGTGTTCATTCTGCATACCGGAATCAGTGTATACTCTAATTTAGCACTGTGTACAGTCGATATCCCAGATTCAGTGTATACGCTAAATCCGCACAGTGTTCAATCTGCACCCTGGACTCAGTGAATATGTAAATCAGCACTGTGTTCAATCTAGATCCGGGATACAGTGTATGCACTAAATCAGCACTATAATCAGTCTGCACCCCGGATTCAGTTTATACAATAAATCAGCACTGTACTCAATCCACATACCGGATCCAATGTATACAATAAAGCAGCACTGTGTTCAATCTACATCCCGGATTCAGTGTATACATTAAATCTACGCTGTGTTCATTTTACATCCCAGATTCAGTGTATACACTAAGTCACCACTGTGTTCAGTCTACATCCCGACTTCAGTGTATACACTAAATCAGCACTGTGTTCAGTCTACATCCCGGATTCAGTGTATACACAAAATCAGCACTGTGTTCAGTCTAAATCCCGGATTCAGTGATTACACTAAATTAGCACTGCTTTCAGTCTACATACAGGATACAGAGCATACACTAAATCAGCACTGTGTTCAATCTTCATCCCAGATTCAGTGTGAACAATAAATCAGCACTGTGTTCAGACTGCATCCGGGTTGGAACGTATAAACTAAATCTGCACTGTATTCAGCCTAAACGCCGGATTCAGTGTATGCGCTAATTCTGCACTGTGTTCAGTCAACATCCCGGATTCAGTGTATACACTAAATCAGCACTGTGTTCAGTCTAAATCCCAGATTCAGTGATTACACTAAATTAGCACTCTGTTCAGTCTACATCCCGGATTCAGTGTATACACTAAATCAGCACTGTGTTCAATCCACATACCGGATCCAGTGTATACACTAAATCAGCACTGTGTTCAGTCAACATACAGGATACAGAGTATACACTTAATCAGCACTGTGTTCAATCTACATCCCGGATTCAGTGTGTACAATAAATCAGCACTGTGCTCTGACTGCATCCAGGTTGGAATGTATGAACTAAATCTGCACTGTATTCAGCCTACACGCCGGAATCAGTGTATACGCTAATTCTGCACTGTGTTCAGTCAACATCCCGGATTCAGCGTATACGCTAAATCAGCACTGTGTTCAGTCTACATACCGGATATAGGGTATACACTAAATCAGCACTGTGTTCAATCTACATCCAGGATTCAGTGTATACACTAAATCAGCACAGTGTACATTCTGCATCCCGGAATCAGTGTATACTCTAATTTAGCACTGTGTACAGTCGATATCCCAGAATCAGTGTATACGCTAAATCCACACAGTGTTCAATCTGCATCCTGGACTCAGTGAATATGTAAATCAGCACTGTGTTCAATCTAGATCCGGGATACAATGTATGCACTAAATCAGCATTATATTCAGTCTGCACCCCGGATTCAGTTTATACAATAAATCAGCACTGTGTTCAGTCTACATCCAAGATCCAGATTGTACACTAAATCTGCACTGTGTTCTTACTACATTCCACATTCAGTGTATACTGTCAATCAGAACTGCGTTCAATCTGCATCCGGGTTGGAATGTATACACTAAATACGCACTGTATTCAGCCTACACCCCGGATTCAGTGTATTCACTAAATCAGCACTGTGTTCAGTCTACATACCGGATACAGTGTATTCACTAAGTGAGCACTGTGTTCAATCTACATCCCGGATTCAGTGTATACACTAAATCAGCACTGTGTTCAATCCACATACCGGATCCAGTGTATACACTAAATCAGCACTGTGTTCAGTCAAAATACAGGATACAGAGTATACACTTAATCAGCACTGTGTTCAATCTACATTCCGGATTCAGTGTATACACTAAATCAGCACTGTGTTCAATCCACATACCGGATCCAGTGTATACACTAAATCAGCACTGTGTTCAGTCAACATACAGGATACAGAGTATACACTTAATCAGCACTGTGTTCAATCTACATCCCGGATTCAGTGTGTACAATAAATCAGCACTGTGCTCTGACTGCATCCAGGTTGGAATGTATGAACTAAATCTGCACTGTATTCAGCTTACACGCCGGATTCAGTGTATACGCTAATTCTGCACTGTGTTCAGTCAACATCCCGGATTCAGCGTATACGCTAAATCAGCACTGTGTTCAGTCTACACGCCGGATACAGTGTATATAGTAAGTCGCCACTGTGTTCAGTCTACATCCCGGATTCAGTGTATACACTAAATCAGCACTGTTTTCAGTCTACATCCCGGATTCAGTGTATACACTAAATCTACACTGTGTTCATTTTACATCCCAGATTCAGTGTCTACACGAAATCAGCACAGTGTTCAGCCTACAGCCCGAACTCAGTGTATACACGAAATCAGCACTGTGTTCAGTCTAAATCCCAGATTCAGTGATTACACTAAATCAGCATTCTGTTCAGTCTACATCCCGGATTCAGTGTATACACTAAATCAGCACTGTGTTCAATCCACATACCGGATCCAGTGTATACACTAAATCAGCACTGTGTTCAGTCTACTTCCTGGATTCATTGTATACAGTCAATCAGTACTGTGTTCAATCTGCATCCTGGATTCAGTTTAAACACTAAATCAGCACTGTACTCAATCCACATACGGGATCCAATGTATACAATAAATCAGCACTGTGTTCAATCTACATCCCGGATTCAGTGTATACACTAAATCTACGCTGTGTTCATTTTACATCCCAGATTCAGTGTATACACTAAGTCACCACTGTGTTCAGTCTACATCCCGACTTCAGTGTATACACTAAATCAGCACTGTGTTCAGTCTACATCCCGGATTCAGTGTATACACAAAATCAGCACTGTGTTCAGTCTAAATCCCGGATTCAGTGATTACACTAAATTAGCACTGCGTTCAGCCTACATACAGGATACAGAGCATACACTAAATCAGCACTGTGTTCAATCTACATCCCAGATTCAGCGTGAACAATAAATCAGCACTGTGTTCAGAATGCATCCGGGTTGGAACGTATAAACTAAATCTGCACTGTATTCAGCCTACACGCCGGATTCAGTGTATGCGCTAATTCTGCACTGTGTTCAGTCAACATCCCGGATTCAGTGTATACACTAAATCAGCACTGTGTTCAGTCTAAATCCCAGATTCAGTGATTACACTAAATTAGCACTCTGTTCAGTCTACATCCCGGATTCAGTGTATACACTAAATCAGCACTGTGTTCAATCCACATACCGGATCCAGTGTATACACTAAATCAGCACTGTGTTCAGTCAACATACAGGATACAGAGTATACACTTAATCAGCACTGTGTTCAATCTACATCCCGGATTCAGTGTGTACAATAAATCAGCACTGTGCTCTGACTGCATCCAGGTTGGAATGTATGAACTAAATCTGCACTGTATTCAGCCTACACGCCGGATTCAGTGTATACGCTAATTCTGCACTGTGTTCAGTCAACATCCCGGATTCAGCGTATACGCTAAATCAGCACTGTGTTCAGTCTACATACCGGATATAGGGTATACACTAAATCAGCACTGTGTTCAATCTACATCCCGGATTCAGTGTATACACTAAATCAGAACAGTGTTCATTCTGCATCCCGGAATCAGTGTATACTCTAATTTAGCACTGTGTACAGTCGATATCCCAGAATCAGTGTATACGCTAAATCCGCACAGTGTTCAATCTGCACCCTGGACTCAGTGAATATGTAAATCAGCACTGTGTTCACTCTAGATCCGGGATACAGTGTATGCACTAAATCAGCATTATATTCAGTCTGCACCCCGGATTCAGTTTATACAATAAATCAGCACTGTGTTCAGTCTACATCCAGGATCCAGATTGTACACTAAATCTGCACTGTGTTCTTACTACATTCCACATTCAGTGTATACTGTCAATCAGAACTGTGTTCAATCTGCATCCGGGTTGGAATGTATACACTAAATACGCACTGTATTCAGCCTACACCCCGGATTCAGTGTATTCACTAAATCAGCACTTTGTTCAGTCTACATACCGGATACAGTGTATTCACTAAGTGAGCACTGTGTTCAATCTACATCCCGGATTCAGTGTATACACTAAATCAGCACTGTGTTCAATCCACATACCGGATCCAGTGTATACACTAAATCAGCACTGTGTTCAGTCAAAATACAGGATACAGAGTATACACTTAATCAGCACTGTGTTCAATCTACATTCCGGATTCAGTGTATACACTAAATCAGCACTGTGTTCAATCCACATACCGGATCCAGTGTATACACTAAATCAGCACTGTGTTCAGTCAACATACAGGATACAGAGTATACACTTAATCAGCACTGTGTTCAATCTACATCCCGGATTCAGTGTGTACAATAAATCAGCACTGTGCTCTGACTGCATCCAGGTTGGAATGTATGAACTAAATCTGCACTGTATTCAGCTTACACGCCGGATTCAGTGTATACGCTAATTCTGCACTGTGTTCAGTCAACATCCCGGATTCAGCGTATACGCTAAATCAGTACTGTGTTCAGTCTACACGCCGGATACAGTGTATATAGTAAGTCGCCACTGTGTTCAGTCTACATCCCGGATTCAGTGTATACACTAAATCAGCACTGTTTTCAGTCTACATACCGGATTCAGTGTATACACTAAATCTACACTGTGTTCATTTTACATCCCAGATTCAGTGTCTACACGAAATCAGCACAGTGTTCAGCCTACAGCCCGGACTCAGTGTATACACGAAATCAGCACTGTGTTCAGTCTAAATCCCAGATTCAGTGATTACACTAAATTAGCATTCTGTTCAGTCTACATCCCGGATTCAGTGTATACACTAAATCAGCACAGTGTTCATTCTGCATCCCGGAATCAGTGTATACTCTAATTTAGCACTGTGTACAGTCGATATCCCAGATTCAGTGTATACGCTAAATCCGCACAGTGTTCAATCTGTACCCTGGACTCAGTGAATATGTAAATCAGCACTGTGTTCAATCTAGATCCGGGATACAGTGTATGCACTAAATCAGCACTATATTCAGTCTGCACCCCGGATTCAGTTTATACAATAAATCAGCACTGTGTTCAGTCTACATCCAAGATCCAGATTATACACTAAATCTGCACTGTGTTCTTACTACATCCCACATTCAGTGTATACTGTCAATCAGAACTGTGTTCAATCTGCATCCGGGTTGGAATGTATAGACTAAATACGCACTGTATTCAGCCTACAGCCCGGACTCAGTGCATACACGAAATCAGCACTGTGTTCAGTCTAAATCCCGGATTCAGTGATTACACTAAATTAGCACTGTGTTCAGTCTAAATCCCAGATTCAGTGATTACACTAAATTAGCACTCTGTTCAGTCTACGTCACGGATTCAGTGTATACACTAAATCAGCACAGTGTTCATTCTGCATCCCGGAATCAGTGTATACTCTAATTTAGCACTGTGTACAGTCGATATCCCAGATTCAGTGTATACGCTAAATCCGCACAGAGTTCAATCTGCACCCTGGACTCAGTGAATATGTAAATCAGCACTGTGTTCAATCTAGATCCGGGATACAGTGTATGCACTAAATCAGCACTATAATCAGTCTGCACCCCGGATTCAGTTTATACAATAAATCAGCACTGTACTCAATCCACATACCGGATCCAATGTATACAATAAATCAGCACTGTGTTCATTTTACATCCCAGATTCAGTGTCTACACGAAATCAGCACAGTGTTCAGCCTACAGCCCGGACTCAGTGTATACACGAAATCAGCACTGTGTTCAGTCTAAATCCCAGATTCAGTGATTACACTAAATTAGCACTGTGTTCAGTCTACATCCCGACTTCAGTGTATACACTAAATCAGCACTGTGTTCAGTCTACATCCCGGCTTCAGTGTATACACAAAATCAGCACTGTGTTCAGTCTAAATCCCGGATTCAGTGATTACACTAAATTAGCACTGCGTTCAGTCTACATACAGGATACAGAGCATACACTAAATCAGCACTGTGTTCAATCTACATCCCAGATTCAGCATGAACAATAAATCAGCACTGTGTTCAGACTGCATCCGGGTTGGAACGTATAAACTAAATCTGCACTGTATTCAGCCTACACGCCGGATTCAGTGTATGCGCTAATTCTGTACTGTGTTCAGTCAACATCCCGGATTCAGTGTATACACTAAATCAGCACTGTGTTCAGTCTAAATCCCAGATTCAGTGATTACAATAAATTAGCACTCTGTTCAGTCTACATCCCGGATTCAGTGTATACACTAAATCAGCACTGTGTTCAATCCACATACCGGATCCAGTGTATACACTAAATCAGCACTGTGTTCAATCTACATCCCGGATTCAGTGTATACACTAAATCAGCACTGTGTTCAATCCACATACCGGATCCAGTGTATACACTAAATCAGCACTGTGTTCAGTCAAAATACAGGATACAGAGTATACACTTAATCAGCACTGTGTTCAATCTACATTCCGGATTCAGTGTATACACTAAATCAGCACTGTGTTCAATCCACATACCGGATCCAGTGTATACACTAAATCAGCACTGTGTTCAGTCAACATACAGGATACAGAGTATACACTTAATCAGCACTGTGTTCAATCTACATCCCGGATTCAGTGTGTACAATAAATCAGCACTGTGCTCTGACTGCATCCAGGTTGGAATGTATGAACTAAATCTGCACTGTATTCAGCTTACACTCCGGATTCAGTGTATACGCTAATTCTGCACTGTGTTCAGTCAACATCCCGGATTCAGCGTATACGCTAAATCAGCACTGTGTTCAGTCTACACGCCGGATACAGTGTATATAGTAAGTCGCCACTGTGTTCAGTCTACATCCCGGATTCAGTGTATACACTAAATCAGCACTGTTTTCAGTCTACATCCCGGATTCAGTGATTACACTAAATTAGCACTGTGTTCAGTCTAAATCCCAGATTCAATGATTACACTAAATTAGCACTCTGTTCAGTGTATACACTAAATCAGCACAGTGTTCATTCTGCATCCCGGAATCAGTGTATACTCTAATTTAGCACTGTGTACAGTCGATATCCCAGATTCAGTGTATACGCTAAATCCGCACAATGTTCAATCTGCACCCTGGACTCAGTGAATATGTAAATCAGCAATGTGTTCAATCTAGATCCGGGATACAGTGTATGCACTAAATCAGCACTATATTCAGTCTGCACCCCGGATTCAGTTTATACAATAAATCAGCACTGTGTTCAGTCTACATCCAAGATCCAGATTATACACTAAATCTGCACTGTGTTCTTACTACATCCCACATTCAGTGTATACTGTCAATCAGAACTGTGTTCAATCTGCATCCGGGTTGGAATGTATAGACTAAATACGCACTGTATTCAGCCTACAGCCCGGACTCAGTGCATACACGAAATCAGCACTGTGTTCAGTCTAAATCCCGGATTCAGTGATTACACTAAATTAGCACTGTGTTCAGTCTAAATCCCAGATTCAGTGATTACACTAAATTAGCACTCTGTTCAGTCTACGTCACGGATTCAGTGTATACACTAAATCAGCACAGTGTTCATTCTGCATCCCGGAATCAGTGTATACTCTAATTTAGCACTGTGTACAGTCGATATCCCAGATTCAGTGTATACGCTAAATCCGCACAGAGTTCAATCTGCACCCTGGACTCAGTGAATATGTAAATCAGCACTGTGTTCAATCTAGATCCGGGATACAGTGTATGCACTAAATCAGCACTATAATCAGTCTGCACCCCGGATTCAGTTTATACAATAAATCAGCACTGTACTCAATCCACATACCGGATCCAATGTATACAATAAATCAGCACTGTGTTCATTTTACATCCCAGATTCAGTGTCTACACGAAATCAGCACAGTGTTCAGCCTACAGCCCGGACTCAGTGTATACACGAAATCAGCACTGTGTTCAGTCTAAATCCCAGATTCAGTGATTACACTAAATTAGCACTGTGTTCAGTCTACATCCCGACTTCAGTGTATACACTAAATCAGCACTGTGTTCAGTCTACATCCCGGATTCAGTGTATACACAAAATCAGCACTGTGTTCAGTCTAAATCCCGGATTCAGTGATTACACTAAATTAGCACTGCGTTCAGTCTACATACAGGATACAGAGCATACACTAAATCAGCACTGTGTTCAATCTACATCCCAGATTCAGCATGAACAATAAATCAGCACTGTGTTCAGACTGCATCCGGGTTGGAACGTATAAACTAAATCTGCACTGTATTCAGCCTACACGCCGGATTCAGTGTATGCGCTAATTCTGTACTGTGTTCAGTCAACATCCCGGATTCAGTGTATACACTAAATCAGCACTGTGTTCAGTCTAAATCCCAGATTCAGTGATTACAATAAATTAGCACTCTGTTCAGTCTACATCCCGGATTCAGTGTATACACTAAATCAGCACTGTGTTCAATCCACATACCGGATCCAGTGTATACACTAAATCAGCACTGTGTTCAATCTACATCCCGGATTCAGTGTATACACTAAATCAGCACTGTGTTCAATCCACATACCGGATCCAGTGTATACACTAAATCAGCACTGTGTTCAGTCAAAATACAGGATACAGAGTATACACTTAATCAGCACTGTGTTCAATCTACATTCCGGATTCAGTGTATACACTAAATCAGCACTGTGTTCAATCCACATACCGGATCCAGTGTATACACTAAATCAGCACTGTGTTCAGTCAACATACAGGATACAGAGTATACACTTAATCAGCACTGTGTTCAATCTACATCCCGGATTCAGTGTGTACAATAAATCAGCACTGTGCTCTGACTGCATCCAGGTTGGAATGTATGAACTAAATCTGCACTGTATTCAGCTTACACTCCGGATTCAGTGTATACGCTAATTCTGCACTGTGTTCAGTCAACATCCCGGATTCAGCGTATACGCTAAATCAGCACTGTGTTCAGTCTACACGCCGGATACAGTGTATATAGTAAGTCGCCACTGTGTTCAGTCTACATCCCGGATTCAGTGTATACACTAAATCAGCACTGTTTTCAGTCTACATCCCGGATTCAGTGATTACACTAAATTAGCACTGTGTTCAGTCTAAATCCCAGATTCAATGATTACACTAAATTAGCACTCTGTTCAGTCGATATCCCAGATTCAGTGTATACGCTAAATCCGCACAGAGTTCAATCTGCACCCTGGACTCAGTGAATATGTAAATCAGCAATGTGTTCAATCTAGATCCGGGATACAGTGTATGCACTAAATCAGCACTATAATCAGTCTGCACCCCGGATTCAGTTTATACAATAAATCAGCACTGTACTCAATCCACATACCGGATCCAATGTATACAATAAATCAGCACTGTGTTCAATCTACATCCCGGATTCAGTGTATACACTAAATCTACGCTGTGTTCATTTTACATCCCAGATTCAGTGCATACACTAAGTCACCACTGTGTTCAGTCTACATCCCGACTTCAGTGTATACACTAAATCAGCACTGTGTTCAGTCTACATCCCGGATACAGTGTATACACAAAATCAGCACTGTGTTCAGTCTAAATCCCGGATTCAGTGATTACACTAAATTAGCACTGCGTTCAGTCTACATACAGGATACTGAGCATACACTAAATCAGCACTGTGTTCAATCTACATCCCAGATTCAGCGTGAACAATAAATCAGCACTGTGTTCAGACTGCATCCGGGTTGGAACGTATAAACTAAATCTGCACTGTATTCAGCCTACACGCCGGATTCAGTGTATGCGCTAATTCTGCACTGTGTTCAGTCAACATCCCGGATTCAGTGTATACACTAAATCAGCACTGTGTTCAGTCTAAATCCCAGATTCAGTGATTACACTAAATTAGCACTCTGTTCAGTCTACATCCCGGATTCAGTGTATACACTAAATCAGCACTGTGTTCAATCCACATACCGGATCCAGTGTATACACTAAATCAGCACTGTGTTCAGTCAACATACAGGATACAGAGTATACACTTAATCAGCACTGTGTTCAATCTACATCCCGGATTCAGTGTGTACAATAAATCAGCACTGTGCTCTGACTGCATCCAGGTTGGAATATATGAACTAAATCTGCACTGTATTCAGCCTACACGCCGGATTCAGTGTATACGCTAATTCTGCACTGTGTTCAGTCAACATCCCGGATTCAGCGTATACGCTAAATCAGCACTGTGTTCAGTCTACATACCGGATATAGGGTATACACTAAATCAGCACTGTGTTCAATCTACATCCCGGATTCAGTGTATACACTAAATCAGCACAGTGTTCATTCTGCATCCCGGAATCAGTGTATACTCTAATTTAGCACTGAGTACAGTCGATATCCCAGATTCAGTGTATACGCTAAATCCACACAGTGTTCAATCTGCACCCTGAACTCAGTGAATATGTAAATCAGCACTGTGTTCAATCTAGATCCGGGATACAGTGTATGCACTAAATCAGCATTATATTCAGTCTGCACCCCGGATTCAGTTTATACAATAAATCAGCACTGTGCTCTGACTGCATCCAGGTTGGAATGTATGAACTAAATCTGCACTGTATTCTGCCTACACGCCGGATTCAGTGTATACGCTAATTCTGCACTGTGTTCAGTCAACATCCCGGATTCAGCGTATACGCTAAATCAGCACTGTGTTCAGTCTACATACCGGATATAGGGTATACACTAAATCAGCACTGTGTTCAATCTACATCCCGGATTCAGTGTATACCCTAAATCAGCAAAGTGTTCATTCTGCATCCCGGAATCAGTGTACACTCTAATTTAGCACTGTGTACAGTCGATATCCCAGATTCAGTGTATACGCTAAATCCACACAGTGTTCAATCTGCACCCTGGACTCAGTGAATATGTAAATCAGCACTGTGTTCAATCTAGATCCAGGATACAGTGTATGCACTAAATCAGCATTATATTCAGTCTGCACCCCGGATTCAGTTTATACAATAAATCAGCACTGTGTTCAGTCTACATCCAAGATCCAGATTATACACTAAATCTGCACTGTGTTCTTACTACATCCCACATTCAGTGTATACTGTCAATCAGAACTGCGTTCAATCTGCATCCGGGTTGGAATGTATACACAAAGTACGCACTGTATTCAGTCTACATCCCGGATTCTGTGTATACACTAAATCAGCACTGTGTTCAATCCACATACCTGATCCAGTGTATACACTAAATCAGCACTGAGTTCAGTCAACATACAGGATACAGAGTATACACTTAATCAGCACTGTGTTCAATCTACATCCCGGATTCAGTGTGTACAATAAATCAGCACTGTGCTCTGACTGCATCCAGGTTGGAATGTATGAACTAAATCTGCACTGTATTCAGCTTACACGCCGGATTCAGTGTATACGCTAATTCTGCACTGTGTTCAGTCAACATCCCGGATTCAGCGTACACGCTAAATTAGCACTGTGTTCAGTCTACACGCCGGATACAGTGTATATACTAAGTTGCCACTGTGTTCAGTCTACATCCCGGATTCAGTGTATACACTAAATCAGCACTGTGTTCATTTTACATCCCAGATTCAGTGTCTACACGAAATCAGCACAGTGTTCAGCCTACAGCCCGGACTCAGTGTATACACGAAATCAGCACTGTGTTCAGTCTAAATCCCAGATTCAGTGATTACACTAAATTAGCATTCTGTTCAGTCTACATCCCGGATTCAGTGTATACACTAAATCAGCACAGTGTTCATTCTGCATCCCGGAATCAGTGTATACTCTAATTTAGCACTGTGTACAGTCGATATCCCAGATTCAGTGTATACGCTAAATCCGCACAGTGTTCAATCTGCACCCTGGACTCAGTGAATATGTAAATCAGCACTGTGTTCAATCTAGATCCGGGATACAGTGTATGCACTAAATCAGCACTATATTCAGTCTGCACCCCGGATTCAGTTTATACAATAAATCAGCACTGTGTTCAGTCTACATCCAAGATCCAGGTTATACACTAAATCTGCACTGTGTTCTTTCTACATCCCAGATTCAGTGTATACTGTCAATCAGAACTGCGTTCAATCTGCATCCGGGTTGGAATGTATACACTAACTACGCACTGTATTCAGCCTACACCCCGGATTCAGTGTATTCAACTAAATCAGCACTGTGTTCAGTCTACATACCGGATACAGTGTATTCACTAAGTGAGCACTGTGTTCAATCTACATCCCGGATTCAGTGTATACACTAAATCAGCACTGTGTTCAATCCACATACCGGATCCAGTGTATACACAAAATCAGCACTGTGTTCAGTCAACATACAGGATACAGAGTATACACTTAATCAGCACTGTGTTCCATCTACATCCTGGATTCAGTGTATACACTAAATCAGCACTGTGTTCAATCCACATACCGGATCCAGTGTATACACTAAATCAGCACTGTGTTCAGTCAACATACAGGATACAGAGGATACACTTAATCAGCACTGTGGTCAATCTACATCCCGGATTCAGTGTGTACAATAAATCAGCACTGTGCTCTGACTGCATCCAGGTTGGAATGTATGAACTAAATCTGCACTGTATTCAGCCTACACGCCGGATTCAGTGTATACGCTAATTCTGCACTGTGTTCAGTCAACATCCCGGATTCAGCGTATACGCTAAATCAGCACTGTGTTCAGTCTACATACCGGATATAGGGTATACACTAAATCAGCACAGTGTTCATTCTGCATCCCGGAATCAGTGTGTACTCTAATTTAGCACTGTGATCAGTCGATATCCCAGATTCAGTGTATACGCTAAATCCACACAGTGTTCAATCTGCAACCTGGACTCAGTGAATATGTAAATCAGCACTGTGTTCAATCTAGATCCGGGATACAGTGTATGCATTACATCAGCACTATATTCATTCTGAACCCCGGATTTAGTTTATACAATAAATCAGCACTGTGTTCAGTCTACATCCAAGATCCAGGTTATACACTAAATCTGCACTGTGTTCTTTCTACATCCCAGATTCAGTGTATACTGTCAATCAGAACTGTGTTCAATCTGCATCCGGGTTGGAATGTATAGACTAAATACGCACTGTATTCAGCCTACAGCCCGGACTCAGTGCATACACGAAATCAGCACTGTGTTCAGTCTAAATCCCGGATTCAGTGATTACACTAAATTAGCACTGTGTTCAGTCTAAATCCCAGATTCAGTGATTACACTAAATTAGCACTCTGTTCAGTCTACATCCCGGATTCAGTGTATACACTAAATCAGCACTGTGTTCAATCCACATACCGGATCCAGTGTATACACTAAATCAGCACTGTGTTCAGTCAACATACAGGATACAGAGTATACACTTAATCAGCACTGTGTTCAATCTACATCCCGGATTCAGTGTGTACAATAAATCAGCACTGTGCTCTGACTGCATCCAGGTTGGAATGTATGAACTAAATCTGCACTGTATTCAGCTTACACGCCGGATTCAGTGTATACGCTAATTCTGCACTGTGTTCAGTCAACATCCCGGATTCAGCGTATAAGCTAAATCAGCACTGTGTTCAGTCTACATACCGGATATAGGGTATACACTAAATCAGCACTGTGTTCAATCTACATCCCGGATTCAGTGTATACACTAAATCAGCACAGTGTTCATTCTGCATCCCGGAATCAGTGTATACTCTAATTTAGCACTGTGTACAGTCGATATCCCAGATTCAGTGTATACGCTAAATCCGCACAGTGTTCAATCTGCACCCTGGACTCAGTGAATATGTAAATCAGCACTGTGTTCAATCTAGATCCGGGATACAGTGTATGCACTAAATCAGCATTACATTCAGTCTGCACCCCGGATTCAGTTTATACAATAAATCGCACTGTGTTCAGTCTACATCCAAGATCCAGATTATACACTAAATCTGCACTGTGTTCTTACTACATTCCACATTCAGTGTATACTGTCAATCAGAACTGCGTTCAATCTGCATCCGGGTTGGAATGTATACACTAAATACGCACTGTATTCAGCCTACACCCCGGATTCAGTGTATTCACTAAATCAGCACTGTGTTCAGTCTACATACCGGATACAGTGTATTCACTAAGTGAGCACTGTGTTCAATCTACATCCCGGATTCAGTGTATGCACTAAATCAGCACTGTGTTCAATCCCCATACTGGATCCAGTGTATACAGTAAATCAGCACTGTGTTCAGTCAACATACAGGATACAGAGTATACACTTAATCAGCACTGTGTTCAATCTACATTCCGGATTCAGTGTATACACTAAATCAACACTGTGTTCAATCCACATACCGGATCCAGTGTATACACTAAATCAGCACTGTGTTCAGTCAACATACAGGATACAGAGTATACACTAAATCAGCACTGTGTTCAATCTACATCCCGGATTCAGTGTGTACAATAAATCAGCACTGTGCTCTGACTGCATCCAGGTTGGAATGTATGAACTAAATCTGCACTGTATTCAGCCTACACGCCGGATTCAGTGTATACGCTAATTCTGCACTGTGTTCAGTCAACATCCCGGATTCAGCGTACACGCTAAATCAGCACTGTGTTCAGTCTACACGCCGGATACAGTGTATATACTAAGTCGCCACTGTGTTCAGTCTACATCCCGGATTCATTGTATACACTAAATCAGCACTGTGTTCAGTCTACATCCCGGATTCAGTGTATACACTAAATCTACACTGTGTTCATTTTACATCCCAGATTCAGTGTCTACACAAAATCAGCACAGTGTTCAGCCTACAGCCCGGACTCAGTGTATACACGAAATCAGCACTGTGTTCAGTCTGAATCCCAGATTCAGTGATTACACTAAATTAGCATTCTGTTCAGTCTACATCCCGGATTCAGTGTATACACTAAATCAGCACAGTGTTCATTCTGCATCCCGGAATCAGTGTATACTCTAATTTAGCACTGTGTACAGTCGATATCCCAGATTCAGTGTATACGCTAAATCCGCACAGTGTTCAATCTGCACCCTGGACTCAGTGAATATGTAAATCAGCACTGTGTTCAATCTAGATCCGGGATACAGTGTATGCACTAAATCAGCACTATATTCAGTCTGCACCCCGGATTCAGTTTATACAATAAATCAGCACTGTGTTCAGTCTACATCCAAGATCCAGATTATACACTAAATCTGCACTGTGTTCTTACTACATCCCACAATCAGTGTATACTGTCAATCAGAACTGCGTTCAATCTGCATCCGGGTTGGAATGTATACACTAAATACGCACTGTATTCAGCCTACACCCCGGATTCAGTGTATTCACTAAATCAGCACTGTGTTCAGTCTACATACCGGATACAGTGTATTCACTAAGTGAGCACTGTGTTCAATCTACATCCCGGATTCAGGGTATACACTAAATCACCACTGTGTTCAATCCACATACCGGATCCAGTGTATACACTAAATCAGCACTGTGTTGAGTCAACATACAGGATACAGAGTATACATTTAATCAGCACTGTGTTCAGTCAACATCCCGGATTTAGCGTATACGCTAAATCAAGCACTGTGTTCAATCTGCATTCTGGATTCAGTGTGTACAATAAATCAGCGCTTTGTTCAGTCTACACCCTGGATTCAGTATATACACTAAATCTGCACTGTGTTCATTTTACATCCCAGATTCAGTGTATACACGAAGTCAGCACAGTGTTCAGTCTACATCCCGGATGCAGTGAATACGCTAAATCAGCGCTGCGTTCAGTCTACTTCCCGGATTCATTGTATACAGTCAATCAGTACTGTGTTCAATCTGCATCCTGGATTCAGTGTATACACTAAATCTACACTGCATTCATTTTACATCCCAGATTCAGTGTCTACAATAAATCAGCACTGTGTTCAGACTGCATCCGGGTTGGTATGTATACACTAAATCTGCACTGTATTCAGCCTACACGCCGGATACAGTGTATATACTAAGTCGCCACTGTGTTCAGTCTACATCCCGGATTCAGTGTATACACTAAATCAGCACTGTGTTCACTCTACATCCCGGATTCAGTGTATACACGAAATCAGCACAGTGTTCAGCCTACAGCCCGGACTCAGTGTATACACGAAATCAGCACTGTGTTCAGTCTAAATCCCAGATTCAGTGATTACACTAAATTAGCATTCTGTTCAGTCTACATCCCGGATTCAGTGTATACACTAAATCAGCACAGTGTTCATTCTGCATCCCGGAATCAGTGTATACTCTAATTTAGCACTGTGTACAGTCGATATCCCAGATTCAGTGTATACGCTAAATCCGCACAGTGTTCAATCTGCACCCTGGACTCAGTGAATATGTAAATCAGCACTGTGTTCAATCTAGATCCGGGATACAGTGTATGCACTAAATCAGCACTATATTCAATCTGCACCCCGGATTCAGTTTATACAATAAATCAGCACTGTGTTCAGTCTACATCCAAGATCCAGATTATACACTAAATCTGCACTGTGTTCTTACTACATCCCACATTCAGTGTATACTGTCAATCAGAACTGCGTTCAATCTGCATCCGGGTTGGAATGTATACACTAAATACGCACTGTATTCAGCCTACACCCCGGATTCAGTGTATTCACTAAATCAGCACTGTGTTCAGTCTACATACCGGATACAGTGTATTCACTAAGTGAGCACTGTGTTCAATCTACATCCCGGATTCAGTGTATACACTAAATCAGCACTGTGTTCAATCCACATACCGGATCCAGTGTATATACTAAATCAGCACTGTGTTCAGTCAACATACAGGATACATAGTATACACTTAATCAGCACTGTGTTCACTCTACATCCCGGATTCAGTGTATACACTAAATCAGCACTGTGTTCAATCCACATACCGGATCCAGTGTATACACTAAATCAGCACTGTGTTCAGTCAACATACAGGATACAGAGTATACACTTAATCAGCACTGTATTCAGCCTACACGCCGGATTCAGTGTATACGCTAATTCTGCACTGTGTTCAGTCAACATCCCGGATTCAGTGTATACGCTAAATCAGCACTGTGTTCAGTCTACATACCGGATATAGGGTATACACTAAATCAGCACTGTGTTCAATCTACATCCCGGATTCAGTGTATACACTACATCAGCACTGTGTACAGTCGATATCCCAGATTCAGTGTATACGCTAAATCCACACAGTGTTCAATCTGCACCCTGGACTCAGTGAATATGTAAATCAGCACTGTGTTCAATCTAGATCCGGGATACAGTGTATGCACTAAATCAGCATTATATTCAGTCTGCACCCCGGATTCAGTTTATACAATAAATCAGCACTGTGTTCAGTCTACATCCAAGATCCAGATTATACACTAAATCTGCACTGTGTTCTTACTACATCCCACATTCAGTGTATACTGTCAATCAGAACTGCGTTCAATCTGCATCCGGGTTGGAATGTATACACTAAATACGCACTGTATTCAGCCTACACCCCGGATTCAGTGTATTCACTAAGTGAGCACTGTGTTCGATCTACATCCCGGATTCAGTGTATACACTAAATCAGCATTGTGTTCAATCCACATACAGGATCCAGTGTATACACTAAATCAGCACTGTGTTCAGTCAACATACAGGATACAGAAAATACACTTAATCAGCACTGTGTTCAATCTACATCCAAGATTCAGTGTATACACTAAATCAGCACTGTGTTCAATCCACATACCGGATCCAGTTTATACACTAAATCAGCACTGTGTTCAGTCAACATGCAGGATACAGAGTATACACTTAATCAGCACTGTGTTCAATCTGCATCCTGGATTCAGTGTATACACTAAATCTACACTGAGTTCATTTTACATCCCAGATTCAGTGTATACAATAAATCAGCACTGTGTTCAGACTGCATCCGGGTTGGTATGTATACACTAAATCCGCACTGTATTCAGCCTACACGCCGGATACAGTGTATATACTAAGTCGCCACTGTGTTCAGTCTACATCCCGGATTCAGTGTATACACTAAATCAGCACTGTGTTCAGTCTACATCCCGGATTCAGTGTATACACTAAATCTACACTGTGTTCATTTTACATCCCAGATTCAGTGTCTACACGAAATCAGCACAGTGTTCAGCCTACAGCCCGGACTCAGTGTATACACGAAATCAGCACTGTGTTCAGTCTAAATCCCAGTTTCAGTGATTACACTAAATTAGCATTCTGTTCAGTCTACATCCCGGATTCAGTGTATACACTAAATCAGCACAGTGTTCATTCTGCATCCCGGAATCAGTGTATACTCTAATTTAGCACTGTGTACAGTCGATATCCCAGATTCAGTGTATACGCTAAATCCGCACAGTGTTCAATCTGCACCCTGGACTCAGTGAATATCTAAATCAGCACTGTGTTCAATCTAGATCCGGGATACAGTGTATGCACTAAATCAGCACTATATTCAGTCTGCACCCCGGATTCAGTTTATACAATAAATCAGCACTGTGTTCAGTCTACATCCAAGATCCAGATTATACACTAAATCTGCACTGTGTTCTTACTACATCCCACATTCAGTGTATACTGTCAATCAGAACTGCGTTCAATCTGCATCCGGGTTGGAATGTATACACTAAATACGCACTGTATTCAGCCTACACCCCGGATTCAGTGTATTCACTAAATCAGCACTGTGTTCAGTCTACATACCGGATACAGTGTATTCACTAAGTGAGCACTGTTTTCAATCTACATCCCGGATTCAGTGTATACACTAAATTAGCACTGTGTTCAGTCTACATCCCGGATTCAGTGTATACGCTAAATCAGCGCTGTGTTCAGTCTACTTCCTGGATTCATTGTATACAGTCAATCAGTACTGTGTTCAATCTGCATCCTGGATTCAGTTTAAACACTAAATCAGCACTGTACTCAATCCACATACCGGATCCAATGTATACAATAAATCAGCACTGTGTTCAATCTACATCCCGGATTCAGTGTATACACTAAATCTACGCTGTGTTCATTTTACATCCCAGATTCAGTGTATACACTAAGTCACCACTGTGTTCAGTCTACATCCCGACTTCAGTGTATACACTAAATCAGCACTGTGTTCAGTCTACATCCCGGATTCAGTGTATACACAAAATCAGCACTGTGTTCAGTCTAAATCCCGGATTCAGTGATTACACTAAATTAGCACTGTGTTCAGTCTACATACAGGATACAGAGCATACACTAAATCAGCACTGTGTTCAATCTACATCCCAGATTCAGTGTGAACAATAAATCAGCACTGTGTTCAGACTGCATCCGCGTTGGAACGTATAAACTAAATCTGCACTGTATTCAGCCTACACGACGGATTCAGTGTATGCGCTAATTCTGCACTGTGTTCAGTCAACATCCCGGATTCAGTGTATACACTAAATCAGCACTGTGTTCAGTCTAAATCCCAGATTCAGTGATTACACTAAATTAGCACTCTGTTCAGTCTACATCCCGGATTCAGTGTATACACTAAATCAGCACTGTGTTCAATCCACATACCGGATCCAGTGTATACACTAAATCAGCACTGTGTTCAGTCAACATACAGGATACAGAGTATACACTTAATCAGCGCTGTGTTCAATCTACATCCCGGATTCAGTGTGTACAATAAATCAGCACTGTGCTCTGACTGCATCCAGGTTGGAATGTATGAAGTAAATCTGCACTGTATTCAGCTTACACGCCGGATTCAGTGTATACGCTAATTCTGCACTGTGTTCAGTCAACATCCCGGATTCAGCGTATAAGCTAAATCAGCACTGTGTTCAGTCTAAATCCCAGATTCAGTGATTACACTAAATCAGCATTCTGTTCAGTCTACATCCCGGATTCAGTGTATACACTAAATCAGCACAGTGTTCATTCTGCATCCCGGAATCAGTGTATACTCTAATTTAGCACTGTGTACAGTCGATATCCCAGATTCAGTGTATACGCTAAATCCGCACAGTGTTCAATCTGCACCCTGGACTCAGTGAATATGTAATTCAGCACTGTGTTCAATCTAGATCCGGGATACAGTGTATGCACTAAATCAGCATTACATTCAGTCTGCACCCCGGATTCAGTTTATACAATAAATCGCACTGTGTTCAGTCTACATCCAAGATCCAGATTATACACTAAATCTGCACTGTGTTCTTACTACATTCCACATTCAGTGTATACTGTCAATCAGAACTGCGTTCAATCTGCATCCGGGTTGGAATGTATACACTAAATACGCACTGTATTCAGCCTACACCCCGGATTCAGTGTATTCACTAAATCAGCACTGTGTTCAGTCTACATACCGGATACAGTGTATTCACTAAGTGAGCACTGTGTTCAATCTACATCCCGGATTCAGTGTATGCACTAAATCAGCACTGTGTTCAATCCCCATACCGGATCCAGTGTATACAGTAAATCAGCACTGTGTTCAGTCAACATACAGGATACAGAGTATACACTTAATCAGCACTGTGTTCAATCTGCATTCCGGATTCAGTGTATACACTAAATCAACACTGTGTTCAATCCACATACCGGATCCAGTGTATACACTAAATCAGCACTGTGTTCAGTCAACATACAGGATACAGAGTATACACTAAATCAGCACTGTGTTCAATCTACATCCCGGATTCAGTGTGTACAATAAATCAGCACTGTGCTCTGACTGCATCCAGGTTGGAATGTATGAACTAAATCTGCACTGTATTCAGCCTACACGCCGGATTCAGTGTATACGCTAATTCTGCACTGTGTTCAGTCAACATCCCGGATTCAGCGTACACGCTAAATCAGCACTGTGTTCAGTCTACACGCCGGATACAGTGTATATACTAAGTCGCCACTGTGTTCAGTCTACATCCCGGATTCAGTGTATACACTAAATCAGCACTGTGTTCAGTCTACATCCCGGATTCAGTGTATACACTAAATCTACACTGTGTTCATTTTACATCCCAGATTCAGTGTCTACACAAAATCAGCACAGTGTTCAGCCTACAGCCCGGACTCAGTGTATACACGAAATCAGCACTGTGTTCAGTCTAAATCCCAGATTCAGTGATTACACTAAATTAGCATTCTGTTCAGTCTACATCCCGGATTCAGTGTATACACTAAATCAGCACAGTGTTCATTCTGCATCCCGGAATCAGTGTATACTCTAATTTAGCACTGTGTACAGTCGATATCCCAGATTCAGTGTATACGCTAAATCCGCACAGTGTTCAATCTGCACCCTGGACTCAGCGAATATGTAAATCAGCACTGTGTTCAATCTAGATCCGGGATACAGTGTATGCACTAAATCAGCACTATATTCAGTCTGCACCCCGGATTCAGTTTATACAATAAATCAGCACTGTGTTCAGTCTACATCCAAGATCCAGATTATACACTAAATCTGCACTGTGTTCTTACTACATCCCACAATCAGTGTATACTGTCAATCAGAACTGCGTTCAATCTGCATCCGGGTTGGAATGTATACACTAAATACGCACTGTATTCAGCCTACACCCCGGATTCAGTGTATTCACTAAATCAGCACTGTGTTCAGTCTACATACCGGATACAGTGTATTCACTAAGTGAGCACTGTGTTCAATCTACATCCCGGATTCAGGGTATACACTAAATCACCACTGTGTTCAATCCACATACCGGATCCAGTGTATACACTAAATCAGCACTGTGTTCAGTCAACATACAGGATACAGAGTATACATTTAATCAGCACTGTGTTCAGTCAACATCCCGGATTCAGCGTATACGCTAAATCAAGCACTGTGTTCAATCTGCATTCTGGATTCAGTGTGTACAATAAATCAGCGCTTTGTTCAGTCTACACCCTGGATTCAGTATATACACTAAATCTGCACGGTGTTCATTTTACATCCCAGATTCAGTGTATACACGAAGTCAGCACAGTGTTCAGTCTACATCCTGGATGCAGTGAATACGCTAAATCAGCACTGTGTTCAGTCAACATACAGGATACAGAAAATACACTTAATCAGCACTGTGTTCAATCTACATCCAAGATTCAGTGTATACACTAAATCAGCACTGTGTTCAATCCACATACCGGATCCAGTTTATACACTAAATCAGCACTGTGTTCAGTCAACATGCAGGATACAGAGTATACACTTAATCAGCACTGTGTTCAATCTGCATCCTGGATTCAGTGTATACACTAAATCTACACTGAGTTCATTTTACATCCCAGATTCAGTGTATACAATAAATCAGCACTGTGTTCAGACTGCATCCGGGTTGGTATGTATACACTAAATCCGCACTGTATTCAGCCTACACGCCGGATACAGTGTATATACTAAGTCGCCACTGTGTTCAGTCTACATCCCGGATTCAGTGTATACACGAAATCAGCACAGTGTTCAGCCTACAGCCCGGACTCAGTGTATACACGAAATCAGCACTGTGTTCAGTCTAAATCCCAGATTCAGTGATTACACTAAATTAGCATTCTGTTCAGTCTACATCCCGGATTCAGTGTATACACTAAATCAGCACAGTGTTCATTCTGCATCCCGGAATCAGTGTATACTCTAATTTAGCACTGTGTACAGTCGATATCCCAGATTCAGTGTATACGCTAAATCCGCACAGTGTTCAATCTGCACCCTGGACTCAGTGAATATGTAAATCAGCACTGTGTTCAATCTAGATCCGGGATACAGTGTATGCACTAAATCAGCACTATATTCAATCTGCACCCCGGATTCAGTTTATACAATAAATCAGCACTGTGTTCAGTCTACATCCAAGATCCAGATTATACACTAAATCTGCACTGTGTTCTTACTACATCCCACATTCAGTGTATACTGTCAATCAGAACTGCGTTCAATCTGCATCCGGGTTGGAATGTATACACTAAATACGCACTGTATTCAGCCTACACCCCGGATTCAGTGTATTCACTAAATCAGCACTGTGTTCAGTCTACATACCGGATACAGTGTATTCACTAAGTGAGCACTGTGTTCAATCTACATCCCGGATTCAGTGTATACAATAAATCAGCACTGTGTTCAATCCACATACCGGATCCAGTGTATATACTAAATCAGCACTGTGTTCAGTCAACATACAGGATACAGAGTATACACTTAATCAGCACTGTATTCAGCCTACACGCCGGATTCAGTGTATACGCTAATTCTGCACTGTGTTCAGTCAACATCCCGGATTCAGTGTATACGCTAAATCAGCACTGTGTTCAGTCTACATACCGGATATAGGGTATACACTAAATCAGCACTGTGTTCAATCTACATCCCGGATTCAGTGTATACACTACATCAGCACTGTGTACATTCGGTATCCCAGATTCAGTGTATACGCTAAATCCACACAGTGTTCAATCTGCACCCTGGACTCAGTGAATATGTAAATCAGCACTGTGTTCAATCTAGATCCGGGATACAGTGTATGCACTAAATCAGCATTATATTCAGTCTGCACCCCGGATTCAGTTTATACAATAAATCAGCACTGTGTTCAGTCTACATCCAAGATCCAGATTATACACTAAATCTGCACTGTGTTCTTACTACATCCCACATTCAGTGTATACTGTCAATCAGAACTGCGTTCAATCTGCATCCGGGTTGGAATGTATACACTAAATACGCACTGTATTCAGCCTACACCCCGGATTCAGTGTATTCACTAAGTGAGCACTGTGTTCGATCTACATCCCGGATTCAGTGTATACACTAAATCAGCATTGTGTTCAATCCACATACCGGATCCAGTGTATACACTAAATCAGCACTGTGTTCAATCCACATACCGGATCCAGTTTATACACTAAATCAGCACTGTGTTCAGTCAACATGCAGGATACAGAGTATACACTTAATCAGCACTGTGTTCAATCTGCATCCTGGATTCAGTGTATACACTAAATCTACACTGAGTTCATTTTACATCCCAGATTCAGTGTATACAATAAATCAGCACTGTGTTCAGACTGCATCCGGGTTGGTATGTATACACTAAATCCGCACTGTATTCAGCCTACACGCCGGATACAGTGTATATACTAAGTCGCCACTGTGTTCAGTCTACATCCCGGATTCAGTGTATACACTAAATCAGCACTGTGTTCAGTCTACATCCCGGATTCAGTGTATACACTAAATCTACACTGTGTTCATTTTACATCCCAGATTCAGTGTCTACACGAAATCAGCACAGTGTTCAGCCTACAGCCCGGACTCAGTGTATACACGAAATCAGCACTGTGTTCAGTCTAAATCCCAGATTCAGTGATTACACTAAATTAGCATTCTGTTCAGTCTACATCCCGGATTCAGTGTATACACTAAATCAGCACAGTGTTCATTCTGCATCCCGGAATCAGTGTATACTCTAATTTAGCACTGTGTACAGTCGATATCCCAGATTCAGTGTATACGCTAAATCCGCACAGTGTTCAATCTGCACCCTGGACTCAGTGAATATCTAAATCAGCACTGTGTTCAATCTAGATCCGGGATACAGTGTATGCACTAAATCAGCACTATATTCAGTCTGCACACCGGATTCAGTTTATACAATAAATCAGCACTGTGTTCAGTCTACATCCAAGATCCAGATTATACACTAAATCTGCACTGTGTTCTTACTACATCCCACATTCAGTGTATACTGTCAATCACAACTGCGTTCAATCTGCATCCGGGTTGGAATGTATACACTAAATACGCACTGTATTCAGCCTACACCCCGGATTCAGTGTATTCACTAAATCAGCACTGTGTTCAGTCTACATACAGGATACAGTGTATTCACTAAGTGAGCACTGTGTTCAATCTACATCCCGGATTCAGTGTATACACTAAATCAGCACTGTGTTCAATCCACATACCGGATCCAGTGTATACACTAAATCAGCACTGTGTTCAGTCAACATACAGGATACAGAGTATACACTTAATCAGCACTGTGTTCAGTCAACATCCCGGATTCAGCGTATACGCTAAATCAAGCACTGTGTTCAATCTGCATTCTGGATTCAGTGTGTACAATAAATCAGCGCTGTGTTCAGTCTACACCCTGGATTCAGTATATACACTAAATCAGCACTGTGTTCAGTCTACATCCCGGATGCAGTGAATATGCTAAATCAGCGCTGCGTTCAGTCTACATCCCGGATGCAGTGAATATGCTAAATCAGCGCTGCGTTCAGTCTACTTCCCGGATTCATTGTATACAGTCAATCAGTACTGTGTTCAATCTGCATCCTGGTTGGTATGTATACACTAAATCCGCACTGTATTCAGCCTACATGCCGGATACAGTGTATATACTAAGTCGCCACTGTGTTCAGTCTACATCCCGGATTCAGTGTATACACTAAATCAGCACTGTGTTCAGTCTACATCCCGGATTCAGTGTATACACTAAATCTACACTGTGTGCATTTTACATCCCAGATTCAGTGTCTACACGAAATCAGCACAGTGTTCAGCCTACAGCCCGGACTCAGTGTATACACGAAATCAGCACTGTGTTCAGTCTAAATCCCAGTTTCAGTGATTACACTAAATTAGCATTCTGTTCAGTCTACATCCCGGATTCAGTGTATACACTAAATCATCACAGTGTTCATTCTGCATCCCCGAATCAGTGTATACTCTAATTTAGCACTGTGTACAGTCGATATCCCAGATTCAGTGTATACGCTAAATCCGCACAGTGTTCAATCTGCACCCTGGACTCAGTGAATATGTAAATCAGCACTGTGTTCAATCTAGATCCGGGATACAGTGTATGCACTAAATCAGCACTACATTCAGTCTGCACCCCGGATTCAGTTTATACAATAAATCAGCACTGTGTTCAGTCTACATCCAAGATCCAGATTATACACTAAATCTGCACTGTGTTCTTACTACATCCCACATTCAGTGTATACTGTCAATCAGAACTGCGTTCAATCTGCATCCGGGTTGGAATGTCTACACTAAATACGCACTGTATTCAGCCTACACCCCGGATTCAGTGTATTCACTAAATCAGCACTGTGTTCAATCTACATCCCGGATTCAGTGTATACACTAAATCAGCACTGTGTTCAATCCACATACCGGATCCAGTGTATACACTAAATCAGCACTGTGTTCAGTCAACATACAGGATACAGAGTATACACTTAATCAGCACTGTGTTCAATCTACATCCCGGATTCAGTGTATACACTAAATCAGCACTGTGTTCAATCCACATACCGGATCCAGTGTATACACTAAATCAGCACTGTGTTCAGTCAACATACAGGATACAGAGTATACACTTAATCAGCACTGTGTTCAATCTACATCCCGGATTCAGTGTATACACTAAATCAGCACTGTGTTCAATCCACATACCGGATCCAGTGTATACACTAAATCAGCACTGTGTTCAGTCAACATACAGGATACAGAGTATACACTTAATCAGCACTGTGTTCAATCGACATCCCAGATTCAGTGTATACACTAAATCAGCACTGTGTTCAATCCACATACCGGATCCAGTGTATACACTAAATCAGCACTGTGTTCAGTCAACATACAGGATAAAGAGTATACACTTAATCAGCACTGTGTTCAATCTACATCCCGGATTCAGTGTGTACAATAAATCAGCACTGTGCTCTGACTGCATCCAGGTTGGAATGTATGAACTAAATCTGCACTGTATTCAGCCTACACGCCGGATTCAGTGTATATGCTAATTCTGCACTGTGTTCAGTCAACATCCCGGATTCAGCGTATACGCTAAATCAGCACTGTGTTCAGTCTACACGCCGGATACAGTGTATATACTAAGTCGTCACTGTGTTAAGTCTACATCCCGGATTCAGTGTATACACTAAATCAGCACTGTGTTCAGTCTACATCCCGGATTCAGTGTATACACTAAATCTACACTGTGTTCATTTTACATCCCAGATTCAGTGTCTACACGAAATCAGCACAGTGTTCAGCCTACAGCCCGGACTCAGTGTATACACGAAATCAGCACTGTGTTCAGTCTAAATCCCAGATTCAGTGATTACACTAAATTAGCATTCTGTTCAGTCTACATCCCGGATTCAGTGTATACACTAAATCAGCACAGTGTTCATTCTGCATCCCGGAATCAGTGTATACTCTAATTTAGCACTGTGTACAGTCGATATCCCAGATTCAGTGTATACGCTAAATCCGCACAGTGTTCAATCTGCACCCTGGACTCAGTGAATATGTAAATCAGCACTGTGTTCAATCTAGATCCGGGATACAGTGTATGCACTAAATCAGCACTATATTCAGTCTGCACCCCGGATTCAGTTTATACAATAAATCAGCACTGTGTTCAGTCTACATCCAAGATCCAGATTATACACTAAATCTGCACTGTGTTCTTACTACATCCCACATTCAGTGCATACTGTCAATCAGAACTGCGTTCAATCTGCATCCGGGTTGGAATGTATACACTAAATACGCACTGTATTCAGCCTACACCCCGGATTCAGTGTATTCACTAAATCAGCACTGTGTTCAGTCTACATACCGGATACAGTGTATTCACTAAGTGAGCACTGTGTTCAATCTACATCCCGGATGCAGTGTATACACTAAATCAGCACTGTGTTCAATCCACATACCGGATCCAGTGTATACACTAAATCAGCACTGTGTTCAGTCAACATACAGGATACAGAGTATACACTTAATCAGCACTGTGTTCAGTCAACATCCCGGATTCAGCGTATACGCTAAATCAAGCACTGTGTTCAATCGGCATTCTGGATTCAGTGTGTACAATAAATCAGCGCTGTGTTCAGTCTACACCCTGGATTCAGTATATACACTAAATCTGCACTGTGTTCATTTTACATCCCAGATTCAGTGTATACACGAAGTCAGCACAGTGTTCAACCTACATCCCGGATTCAGGGATTACACTAAATTAGCACTGTGTTCAGTCTACATCCCGGATGCAGTGAATATGCTAAATCAGCGCTGCGTTCAGTCTACTTCCCGGATTCATTGTATACAGTCAATCAGTACTGTGTTCAATCTGCATCCTGGATTCAGTGTATACACTAAATCAGCACTGTGTTCAGTCTACATCCCGGATTCAGTGTATACACTAAATCTACACTGTGTTCATTTTACATCCCAGATTCAGTGTCTACACGAAATCAGCACAGTGTTCAGCCTACAGCCCGGACTCAGTGTATACACGAAATCAGCACTGTGTTCAGTCTAAATCCCAGATTCAGTGATTACACTAAATTAGCATTCTGTTCAGTCTACATCCCGGATTCAGTGTATACACTAAATCATCACAGTGTTCATTCTGCATCCCCGAATCAGTGTATACTCTAATTTAGCACTGTGTACAGTCGATATCCCAGATTCAGTGTATACGCTAAATCCGGACAGTGTTCAATATGCACCCTGGACTCAGTGAATATGTAAATCAGCACTGTGTTCAATCTAGATCCGGGATACAGTGTATGCACTAAATCAGCACTACATTCAGTCTGCACCCCGGATTCAGTTTATACAATAAATCAGCACTGTGTTCAGTCTACATCCAAGATCCAGATTATACACTAAATCTGCACTGTGTTCTTACTACATCCCACATTCAGTGTATACTGTCAATCAGAACTGCGTTCAATCTGCATCCGGGTTGGAATGTATACACTAAATACGCACTGTATTCAGCCTACACCCCGGATTCAGTGTATTCACTAAATCAGCACTGTGTTCAATCTACATCCCGGATTCAGTGTATACACTAAATCAGCACTGTGTTCAATCCACATACCGGATCCAGTGTATACACTAAATCAGCACTGTGTTCAGTCAACATACAGGATACAGAGTATACACTTAATCAGCACTGTGTTCAATCCACATCCCAGATTCAGTGTATACACTAAATCAGCACTGTGTTCAATCCACATACCGGATCCAGTGTATACACTAAATCAGCACTGTGTTCAGTCAACATACAGGATACAGAGTATACACTTAATCAGCACTGTGTTCAATCTACATCCCGGATTCAGTGTGTACAATAAATCAGCACTGTGCTCTGACTGCATCCAGGTTGGAATGTATGAACTAAATCTGTACTGTATTCAGCTTACACGCCGGATTCAGTGTATACGCTAATTCTGCACTGTGTTCAGTCAACATCCCGGATTCAGCGTATACGCTAAATCAGCACTGTGTTCAGTCTACACGCCGGATACAGTGTATATACTCAGTCGCCACTGTGTTCAGTCTACATCCCGGATTCAGTGTATACACTAAATCAGCACTGTGTTCAGTCTACATCCCGGATTCAGTGTATACACTAAATCTACACTGTGTTCATTTTACATCCCAGATTCAGTGTCTACACGAAATCAGCACAGTGTTCAGCCTACAGCCCGGACTCAGTGTATACACGAAATCAGCACTGTGTTCCGTCTAAATCCCAGATTCAGTGATTACACTAAATTAGCATTCTGTTCAGTCTACATCCCGGATTCAGTGTATACACTAAATCAGCACAGTGTTCATTCTGCATCCCGGAATCAGTGTATACTCTAATTTAGCACTGTGTACAGTCGATATCCCAGATTCAGTGTATACGCTAAATCCGCACAGTGTTCAATCTGCACCCTGGACTCAGTGAATATGTAAATCAGCACTGTGTTCAATCTAGATCCGGGATAAAGTGAATGCACTAAATCAGCACTATATTCAGTCTGCACCCCGGATTCAGTTTATACAATAAATCAGCACTGTGTTCAGTCTACATCCAAGATCCAGATTATACACTAAATCTGCACTGTGTTCTTACTACATCCCACATTCAGTGTATACTGTCAATTAGAACTGCGTTCAATCTGCATCCGGGTTGGAATGGATACACTAAATACGCACTGTGTTCAGCCTACACCCCGGATTCAGTGTATTCACTAAATCAGCACTGTGTTCAGCCTACACCCCGGATTCAGTGTATACACTAAATCAGCACTGTGTTCAATCCACATACCGGATCCAGTGTATACACTAAATCAGCACTGTGTTCAGTCAACATACAGGATACAGAGTATACACTTAATCAGCACTGTGTTCAATCTACATCCCGGATTCAGTGTATACACTAAATCAGCACTGTGTTCAATCCACATACCGGATCCAGTGTATACACTAAATCAGCACTGTGTTCAGTCAACATACAGGATACAGAGTATACACTTAATCAGCACTGTGTTCAGTCAACTTCCCGGATTCAGCGTATACGCTAAATCAAGCACTGTGTTCAATCTGCATTCTGGATTCAGTGTGTACAATAAATCAGCGCTGTGTTCAGTCTACACCCTGGATTCAGTATATACACTAAATCTGCACTGTGTTCATTTTACATCCCAGATTCAGTGTATACACGAAGTCAGCACAGTGTTCAACCTACATCCCGGATTCAGTGATTACACTAAATTAGCACTGTGTTCAGTCTACATCCCGGATGCAGTGAATACGCTAAATCAGCGCTGCGTTCAGTCTACTTCCCGGATTCATTGTATACAGTCAATCAGTACTGTGTTCAATCTGCATCCTGGATTCAGTGTATACACTAAATCTACACTGCGTTCATTTTACATCCCAGATTCAGTGTATACAATAAATCAGCACTGTGTTCAGACTGCATCCGGGTTGGTATGTATACACTAAATCCGCACTGTATTCAGCCTACACGCCGGATACAGTGTATATACTAAGTCGCCACTGTGTTCAGTCTACATCCCGGATTCAGTGTATACACTAAATCAGCACTGTGTTCAGTCTACATCCCGGATTCAGTGTATACACTTAATCAGCACTGTGTTCAATCTACATCCCAGATTCAGTGTATACACTAAATCAGCACTGTGTTCAGTCAACATACAGGATACAGAGTATACACTTAATCAGCACTGTGTTCAATCTACATCGCGGATTCAGTGTGTACAATAAATCAGCACTGTGCTCTGACTGCATCCAGGTTGGAATGTATGAACTAAATCTGTACTGTATTCAGCTTACACGCCGGATTCTGTGTATACGCTAATTCTGCACTGTGTTCAGTCAACATCCCGGATTCAGCGTATAGGCTAAATCAGCACTGTGTTCAGTCTACACGCCGGATACAGTGTATATACTAAGTCGCCACTGTGTTCAGTCTACATCCCGGATTCAGTGTATACACTAAATCAGCACTGTGTTCAGTCTACATCCCGGATTCAGTGTATACACTAAATCTACACTGTGTTCATTTTACATCCCAGATTCAGTGTCTACACGAAATCAGCACAGTGTTCAGCCTACAGCCCGGACTCAGTGTATACACGAAATCAGCACTGTGTTCAGTCTAAATCCCAGATTCAGTGATTACACTAAATTAGCATTCTGTTCAGTCTACATCCCGGATTCAGTGTATACACTAAATCAGCACAGTGTTCATTCTGCATCCCGGAATCAGTGTATACTCTAATTTAGCACTGTGTACAGTCGATATCCCAGATTCAGTGTATACGCTAAATCCGCACAGTGTTCAATCTGCACCCTGGACTCAGTGAATATGTAAATCAGCACTGTGTTCAATCTAGATCCGGGATACAGTGTATGCACTAAATCAGCACTACATTCAGTCTGCACCCCGGATTCAGTTTATACAATAAATCAGCACTGTGTTCAGTCTACATCCAAGATCCAGATTATACACTAAATCTGCACTGTGTTCTTACTACATCCCACATTCAGTGTATACTGTCAATCAGAACTGCGTTCAATCTGCATCCGGGTTGGAATGTATACACTAAATACGCACTGTATTCAGCCTACACCCCGGATTCAGTGTATTCACTAAATCAGCACTGTGTTCAATCTACATCCCGGATTCAGTGTATACACTAAATCAGCACTGTGTTCAATCCACATACCGGATCCAGTGTATACACTAAATCAGCACTGTGTTCAGTCAACATACAGGATACAGAGTATACACTTAATCAGCGCTGTGTTCAATCTACATCCCAGATTCAGTGTATACACTAAATCAGCACTGTGTTCAATCCACATACCGGATCCAGTGTATACACTAAATCAGCGCTGTGTTCAGTCTACACCCTGGATTCAGTATAAACACTAAATCTGCACTGTGTTCATTTTACATCCCAGATTCAGTGTATACACGAAGTCAGCACAGTGTTCAGCCTACAGCCCGGACTCAGTGTATACACGAAATCAGCACTGTGTTCAGTCTACATCCCGGATTCAGTGTATATAGTCAATGAGTACTGTGTTCAGTCTGCATACCGGATACGGTGTATACACTAAATAAGCACTGTGTTCAAACTACATCCCGGATTCAGTGTATACACTAAATCAGCACTGTGTTCAGTCTACATACCGGATACAGTGTATACACTAAATCATCACTGTGCTCAATCTACATCCCAGATTCGGTGTATATAGTCAATGAGTACTGTGTTCAGTCTGCATACCGGATGCGGTGTATACACTAAATAAGCACTGTGTTCAATCTACGTACCGGATACAGTATATACACTAAATCACCACTGTGTTCAATCTACATCCGGGATTCAGTGTGTACAATAAATCAGCACTGTGTTCAGTCTACACACTGGATTCAGTATATACACTAAATCTGCACTGTCTTCATTTTACATCCCAGATTCAGTGTATACTGAAAATCAGCACATTGTTCAGCCTACATCCCGGATTCAGTGTATTCACTAAATCAGCACTGTGTTCAGTCTGCATCCCGGATTCAGTGTATGCGCTAAATCAGCACTGTGTTCAGCCTACATCACGGATTCGGTGCATACGCTAAATCTGTACAGTTCTCATTCGTCATTCTCAATCCAGTGTATACACTAAATATACATTGTGTTCATTCAATATCCCGGATTCAGCGTATACGCTAAATCAAGCACTGTGTTCAATCTCCATTCTGGATTCAGTATATACACTAAATCTGCACTGTGTTCATTTTACATCCCAGATTCAGTGTATACACAAAATCAGCACAGAGTTCAGCCTACACCCCAGATTCAGTGTATACACTAAATCAGCACTGTGTTCATTCTACATCCTGGATTAAGTGTATACGTGAAATCAGCACTGTGTTCAGTCTACATCCCGGATTCAGTGTATACAGTCAACAAGTACTGTGTTCAGTCTGCATACCGGATGCGGTGTATACACTAAATAAGCACTGTGTTCAGGCTACATCCCGGATTCAGTGTATACACTAGATCAGCACTGTATTCAGTCTACATCCCGGATTCAGTGTATACACTAAATCTACACTGTGTTCATTTTACATCCCAGATTCTGTGTATACATGAAATCAGCATAGTGTTCAGCCTGTAGCCCGGACTCAGTGTATACACAAAATCAGCACTGTGTTCAGTCTAAATCCCGGATTCAGTGATTACACTACATTAGCACTGTGTTCAGTCTACATCCCGGATTCAGTGTATACTCTAAATCAGCACTGTGTTCAATCGACATACCGGATCCAGTGTATACTCTAAATCAGCACTGTGTTCATTCTACATCCCGGATTCAGTGTGTACAATAAATCAGCACTGTGTTCAGACTGCATCCGGATTGGAATGTATAAACTAAATCTGCACAGTATTCAGCCTACACGCCGGATTCGCTGTATACGCTAATTCTGCACTCTGTTCAGTCAACATCCCGGATTCAGCGTATACGCTAAATCAAGCACTTTGTTCAATCTGCATTCTGGATTCAGTGTGTACAATAAATCAGCGCTGTGTCAGTCTACACCCTGGATTCAGTATAAACAGTAAATCTGCACTGTGTTAACTTTACATCCCAGATTCAGTGTATACTGAAAATCAGCACATTGTTCAGCCTACATCCCGGATTCAGTGTATTCACTAAATCAGCACTGTGTTCAGTCTGCATCCCGGATTCAGTGTATGCGCTAAATCAGCACTGTGTTCAGCCTACATCACGGATTCGGTGCATACGCTAAATCTGTACAGTTCTCAGTCGTCATTCTCAATCCAGTGTATACACTAAATATACATTGTGTTCATTCAATATCCCGGATTCAGCGTATACACAAAATCAGCACAGTGTTCAGCCTACACCCCGGATTCAGTGTATACACTAAATCAGCACTGTGTTCAATCTACATACCGGATACAGTGTATACACTAAATCAGCACTGTGTTCAGTCTACATACCGGATACAGTGTATACACTAATTCAGCACTGTGTTCCATCTACATCCCAGATTCAGTGTATATAGTCAATGAGTACTGTGTTCAGTCTGCATTCCGGATGCGGTGTATACACTAAATAAGCACTGTGTTCAATCTACATACCGGATACAGTATATACACAAAAATCACCACTGTGTTCAATCTACACACTGGATTCAGTATATACACTAAATCAGCACTGTGTTCAGTCTACATCCCGGATTGAGTGTATACACTAAATCTGCACTGTGTCGATTTTACATCCCAGATTCAGTGTATACATGAAATCAGCACAGTGTTCAGCCTACAGCCCGGACTCAGTGTATACACGAAATCAGCACTGTGTTCAGTCTACATCCCGGATTCAGTGTATATAGTCAATGAGTACTGTGTTCAGTCTGCATACCGGATACGGTGTATACACTAAATAAGCACTGTGTTCAAACTACATCCCGGATTCAGTGTATACACTAAATCAGCACTGTGTTCAGTCTACATACCGGATACAGTGTATACACTAAATCATCACTGTGCTCAATCTACATCCCAGATTCGGTGTATATAGTCAATGAGTACTGTGTTCAGTCTGCATACCGGATGCGGTGTATACACTAAATAAGCACTGTGTTCAATCTACGTACCGGATACAGTATATACACTAAATCACCACTGTGTTCAATCTACATCCGGGATTCAGTGTGTACAATAAATCAGCACTGTGTTCAGTCTACACACTGGATTCAGTATATACACTAAATCTGCACTGTCTTCATTTTACATCCCAGATTCAGTGTATACTGAAAATCAGCACATTGTTCAGCCTACATCCCGGATTCAGTGTATTCACTAAATCAGCACTGTGTTCAGTCTGCATCCCGGATTCAGTGTATGCGCTAAATCAGCACTGTGTTCAGCCTACATCACGGATTCGGTGCATACGCTAAATCTGTACAGTTCTCAGTCGTCATTCTCAATCCAGTGTATACACTAAATATACATTGTGTTCATTCAATATCCCGGATTCAGCGTATACGCTAAATCAAGCACTGTGTTCAATCTCCATTCTGGATTCAGTATATACACTAAATCTGCACTGTGTTCATTTTACATCCCAGATTCAGTGTATACACAAAATCAGCACAGAGTTCAGCCTACACCCCAGATTCAGTGTATACACTAAATCAGCACTGTGTTCATTCTACATCCTGGATTAAGTGTATACGTGAAATCAGCACTGTGTTCAGTCTACATCCCGGATTCAGTGTATACAGTCAACAAGTACTGTGTTCAGTCTGCATACCGGATGCGGTGTATACACTAAATAAGCACTGTGTTCAGGCTACATCCCGGATTCAGTGTATACACTAGATCAGCACTGTATTCAGTCTACATCCCGGATTCAGTGTATACACTAAATCTACACTGTGTTCATTTTACATCCCAGATTCAGTGTATACATGAAATCAGCACAGTGTTCAGCCTGTAGCCCGGACTCAGTGTATACACGAAATCAGCACTGTGTTCAGTCTAAATCCCGGATTCAGTGATTACACTACATTAGCACTGTGTTCAGTCTACATCCCGGATTCAGTGTATACTCTAAATCAGCACTGTGTTCAATCGACATACCGGATCCAGTGTATACTCTAAATCAGCACTGTGTTCATTCTACATCCCGGATTCAGTGTGTACAATAAATCAGCACTGTGTTCAGACTGCATCCGGATTGGAATGTATAAACTAAATCTGCACAGTATTCAGCCTACACGCCGGATTCGCTGTATACGCTAATTCTGCACTCTGTTCAGTCAACATCCCGGATTCAGCGTATACGCTAAATCAAGCACTTTGTTCAATCTGCATTCTGGATTCAGTGTGTACAATAAATCAGCGCTGTGTCAGTCTACACCCTGGATTCAGTATAAACAGTAAATCTGCACTGTGTTAACTTTACATCCCAGATTCAGTGTATACTGAAAATCAGCACATTGTTCAGCCTACATCCCGGATTCAGTGTATTCACTAAATCAGCACTGTGTTCAGTCTGCATCCCGGATTCAGTGTATGCGCTAAATCAGCACTGTGTTCAGCCTACATCACGGATTCGGTGCATACGCTAAATCTGTACAGTTCTCAGTCGTCATTCTCAATCCAGTGTATACACTAAATATACATTGTGTTCATTCAATATCCCGGATTCAGCGTATACACAAAATCAGCACAGTGTTCAGCCTACACCCCGGATTCAGTGTATACACTAAATCAGCACTGTGTTCAATCTACATACCGGATACAGTGTATACACTAAATCAGCAGTGTTCAGTCTACATACCGGATACAGTGTATACACTAATTCAGCACTGTGTTCCATCTACATCCCAGATTCAGTGTATATAGTCAATGAGTACTGTGTTCAGTCTGCATTCCGGATGCGGTGTATACACTAAATAAGCACTGTGTTCAATCTACATACCGGATACAGTATATACACAAAAATCACCACTGTGTTCAATCTACACACTGGATTCAGTATATACACTAAATCAGCACTGTGTTCAGTCTACATCCCGGATTGAGTGTATACACTAAATCTGCACTGTGTCGATTTTACATCCCAGATTCAGTGTATACATGAAATCAGCACAGTGTTCAGCCTACAGCCCGGACTCAGTGTATACACGAAATCAGCACTGTGTTCAGTCTACATCCCGGATTCAGTGTATATAGTCAATGAGTACTGTGTTCAGTCTGCATACCGGATACGGTGTATACACTAAATAAGCACTGTGTTCAAACTACATCCCGGATTCAGTGTATACACTAAATCAGCACTGTGTTCAGTCTACATACCGGATACAGTGTATACACTAAATCATCACTAAGCTCAATCTACATCCCAGATTCGGTGTATATAGTCAATGAATACTGTGTTCAGTCTGCATACCGGATGCGGTGTATACACTAAATAAGCACTGTGTTCAATCTACGTACCGGATACAGTATATACACTAAATCACCACTGTGTTCAATCTACATCCGGGATTCAGTGTGTACAATAAATCAGCACTGCATTCAGTCTACACACTGGATTCAGTATATACACTAAATCTGCACTGTCTTCATTTTACATCACAGATTCAGTGTATACAGAAAATCAGCACATTGTTCAGCCTACATCCCGGATTCAGTGTATACACTAAATCAGCACTGTGTTCAGTCTGCATCCCGGATTCAGTGTATGCGCTAAATCAGCACTGTGTTCAGCCTACATCACGGATTCGGTGCATACGCTAAATCTGTACAGTTCTCAGTCGTCATTCTCAATCCAGTGAATACACTAAATATACATTGTGATCATTCAATATCCCGGATTCAGCGTATACGCTAAATCAAGCACTGTGTTCAATCTCCATTCTGGATTCAGTATATACACTAAATCTGCACTGTGTTCATTTTACATCCCAGATTCAGTGTATACACAAAATCAGCACAGAGTTCAGCCTACACCCCAGATTCAGTGTATACACTAAATCAGCACTGTGTTCATTCTACATCCTGGATTCAGTGTATACGTGAAATCAGCACTGTGTTCAGTCTACATCCCGGATTCAGTGTATACAGTCAACAAGTACTGTGCTCAGTCTGCATACCGGATGCGGTGTATACACTAAATAAGCACTGTGTTCAGGCTACATCCCAGATTCAGTGTATACACTAGATCAGCACTGTATTCAGTCTACATCCCGGATTCAGAGTATACACTAAATCTACACTGTGTTCATTTTACATCCCAGATTCAGTTTATACATGAAATCAGCACAGTGTTCAGCCTGCAGCCCTGACACAGTGTATACACGAAATCAGCACTGTGTTCAGTCTAAATCCCGGATTCAGTGATTACACTACATTAGCACTGTGTTCAGTCTACATCCCGGATTCATTGTATACTCTAAATCAGCACTGTGTTCAATCCACATACCGGATCCAGTCTATACTCTAAATCAGCACTGTGTTCATTCTACATCCCGGATTCAGTGTGTACAATAAATCAGCACTGTGTTCAGACTGCATCCGGGTTGGAATGTATAAACTAAATCTGCACAGTATTCAGCCTACATCACGGATTCGGTGCATACGCTAAATCTGTACAGTTCTCAGTCGTCATTCTCAATCCAGTGTATACACTAAATATACATTGTGTTCATTCAATATCCCGGATTCAGCGTATACGCTAAATCAAGCACTGTGTTCAATCTGCATTCTGGATTCAGTATATACACTAAATCTGCACTGTGTTCATTTTACATCCCAGATTCAGTGTATACACAAAATCAGCACTGTGTTCATTCTACATCCTGGATTCAGTGTATACGTGAAATCAGCACTGTGTTCAGTCTACATCCCGGATTCAGTGTATACAGTCAACAAGTACTGTGTTCAGTCTGCATACCGGATGCGGTGTATACACTAAATAAGCACTGTGTTCAGGCTACATCCCGGATTCAGTGCATACACTAGATCAGCACTGTATTCAGTCTACATCCCGGATTCAGTGTATACACTAAATCTACACTGTGTTCATTTTACATCCCAGATTCAGTGTATACATGAAATCAGCACAGTGTTCAGCCTGCAGCCCGGACTCAGTGTATACACGAAATCAGCACTGTGTGCAGTCTAAATCCCGGATTCAGTGATTACACTACATTAGCACTGTGTTCAGTCTACATCCCGGATTCAGTGTATACTCTAAATCAGCACTGTGTTCAATCCACATACCGGATCCACTGTATACTCTAAATCAGCACTGTGTTCATTCTACCTCCCGGATTCAGTGTGTACAATAAATCAGCACTGTGTTCAGACTGCATCCGGGTTGGAATGTATAAACTAAATCTGCACAGTATTCAGCCTACACGCCGGATTCGGTGTATACGCTAATTCTGCACTCTGTTCAGTCAACATCCCGGATTCAGCGTATACGCTAAATCAAGCACTTTGTTCAATCTGCATTCTGGATTCAGTGTGTACAATAAATCAGCGCTGTGTCAGTCTACACCCTGGATTCAGTATAAACACTAAATCTACACTGTGTTCATTTTACATCCCAGATTCAGTTTATACATGAAATCAGCACAGTGTTCAGCCTGCAGCCCGGACACAGTGTATACACGAAATCAGCACTGTGTTCAGTCTAAATCCCGGATTCAGTGATTACACTACATTAGCACTGTGTTCAGTCTACATCACGGATTCATTGTATACTCTAAATCAGCACTGTGTTCAATCCACATACCGGATCCAGTCTATACTCTAAATCAGCACTGTGTTCATTCTACATCCCGGATTCAGTGTGTACAATAAATCAGCACTGTTTTCAGACTGCATCCGGGTTGGAATGTATAAACTAAATCTGCACAGTATTCAGCCTACATCACGGATTCGGTGCATACGCTAAATCTGTACAGTTCTCAGTCGTCATTCTCAATCCAGTGTATACACTAAATATACATTGTGTTCATTCAATATCACGGATTCAGCATATACGCTAAATCAAGCACTGTGTTCAATCTGCATTCTGGATTCAGTATATACACTAAATCTGCACTGTGTTCATTTTACATCCCAGATTCAGTGTATACACAAAATCAGCACAGAGTTCAGCCTACACCCCAGATTCAGTGTATACACTAAATCAGCACTGTGTTCATTCTACATCCTGGATTCAGTGTATACGTGAAATCAGCACTGTTTTCAGTCTACATCCCGGATTCAGTGTATACAGTCTCTAAGTACTGTGTTCAGTCTGCATACCGGATGCGGTGTATACACTAAATAAGCACTGTGTTCAGGCTACATCCCGGATTCAGTGTATACACTAGATCAGCACTGTATTCAGTCTACATCCCGGATTCAGTGTATACACTAAATCTACACTGTGTTCATTTTACATCCCAGATTCAGTGTATACATGAAATCAGCACAGTGTTCAGCCTGCAGCCCGGACTCAGTGTATACACGAAATCAGCACTGTGTTCAGTCTAAATCCCGGACTCAGTGATTACACTACATTAGCACTGTGTTCAGTCTACATCCCGGTTTCAGTGTATACTCTAAATCAGCACTGTGTTCAATCGACATACCCGATCCAGTGTATACTCTAAATCAGCACTGTGTTCATTCTACATCCCGGATTCAGTGTGTACAATAAATCAGCACTGTGTTCAGACTGCATCCGGGTTGGAATGTATAAACTAAATCTGCACAGTATTCAGCCTACACGCCGGATTCGGTGTATACACTAATTCTGCACTCTGTTCAGTCAACATCCCGGATTCAGCGTATACGCTAAATCAAGCACTTTGTTCAATCTGCATTCTGGATTCAGTGTGTACAATAAATCAGCGCTGTGTCAGTCTACACCCTGGATTCAGTATAAACACTAAATCTGCACTGTGTTCATTTTACATCCCAGATTCAGTGTATACACAAAATCAGCACAGTGTTCAGCCTACACCCCGGATTCAGTGTATATACTAAATCAGCACTGTGTTCAATCTACATACCGGATACAGTGTATACACTAAATCCGCACTGTGTTCAGTCTACATACCGGATACAGTGTATACACTAAATCATCAGTGTGTTCAGTCTACATACCGGATTCAGTGTATACACTAAATCAGCACTGTGTTCAATCTACATCCCCGATTCAGTGTATATGCACATTTAGCACTGTGTTCAGTCTACATCCAAGATCCAGTGTATACTGTCAATCAGAAGTGTGTTCCATTTGCATCCAGGTTGGAATGTATACACTAAATCCGCACTGTATTTAGCATACACACCGGATTCAGTGTATACACAAAATCAGCACTGTGTTCATTCTACATCCCTGACTCAGTGTATACGCGAAATCAACACTGTGATCAGTCTACATCCCGGATACAGTGTATATAGTCAATGAGTACTGCGTTCAGCCTGCATACCAGATGCGGTGTATACACTAAATAAGCACTGTGTTCAATCTACAACCCGGATTCAGTGTATACACTAAATCAGCACTGTGTTCAGTCTACATACCGGTTACAGTGTATACACTAAATCAGCACTGTGTTCCATCTACATCCCAGATTCAGTGTATATAGTCAATGAGTACTGTGTTCAGTCTGCATTCCGGATGCGGTGTATACACTAAATAAGCACTGTGTTCAATCTACGTACCGGATACAGTATAGACACAAAAATCAACACTGTGTTCAATCTACACACTGGATTCAGTATATACAAGAAATCAGCACTGTATTCAGTCTACATCCCGGATTCAGTGTATACACTAAATCTACACTGTGTTCATTTTACATCCCAGATTCAGTGTATACATGAAATCAGCACAGTGTTCAGCCTACAGCCCGGACTCAGTGTATACACGAAATCAGCACTGTGTTCAGTCTAAATCCCAGATTCAGTGATTACACTAAATTAGCACAGTGTTCAGTCATCATCCCGGATTCAGTGTATACTCTAAATCAGCACTGTATTCAATCCACATACCGGATCCAGTGTATACACTAAATCAGCACTGTGTTCAATCTACATCCCGGATTCAGTGTGTACAATAAATCAGCACTGTGTTCAGACTGCATCCGGGTTGGAATGTATAAACTAAATCTGCACTGTATTCAGCCTACACGCCGGATTCGGTGTATACGCTAATTCTGCACTCTGTTCAGTCAACATCCCGGATTCAGTGTATATGCTAAATCAAGCACTGTGTTCAATCTGCATTCTGGATTCAGTGTGTACAATAAATCAGCGCTGTGTTCAGTCTACACCCTGGATTCAGTATAAACACTAAATCTGCACTGTGTTCATTTTACATCCCAGATTCAGTGTATACACGAAGTCAGCACAGTGTTCAGCCTACAGCCCGGACTCAGTGTATACACGAAATCAGCACTGTGTTCAGTCTACATCCCGGATTCAGTGTATATAGTCAATGAGTACTGTGTTCAGTCTGCATACCGGATACGGTGTATACACTAAATAAGCACTGTGTTCAAACTACATCCCGGATTCAGTGTATACACTAAATCAGCACTGTGTTCAGTCTACATACCGGATACAGTGTATACACTAAATCATCACTGTGCTCAATCTACATCCCAGATTCGGTGTATATAGTCAATGAGTACTGTGTTCAGTCTGCATACCGGATGCGGTGTATACACTAAATCACCACTGTGTTCAATCTACATCCGGGATTCAGTGTGTACAATAAATCAGCACTGTGTTCAGTCTACACACTGGATTCAGTATATACACTAAATCAGCACTGTGTTCAGTCTGCATCCCGGATTCAGTGTATGCGCTAAATCAGCACTGTGTTCAGCCTACATCACGGATTCGGTGCATACGCTAAATCTGTACAGTTCTCAGTCGTCATTCTCAATCCAGTGTATACACTAAATATACATTGTGTTCATTCAATATCCCGGATTCAGCGTATACGCTAAATCAAGCACTGTGTTCAATCTGCATTCTGGATTCAGTATATACTCTAAATCTGCACTGTGTTCATTTTACATCCCAGATTCAGTGTATACACAAAATCAGCACAGAGTTCAGCCTACACCCCAGATTCAGTGTATACACTAAATCAGCACTGTGTTCATTCTACATCCTGGATTCAGTGTATACGTGAAATCAGCACTGTGTTCAGTCTACATCCCGGATTCAGTGTATACAGTCAACAAGTACTGTGTTCAGTCTGCATACCGGATGCGGAGTATACACTAAATAAGCACTGTGTTCAGGCTACATCCCGGATTCTGTGTATACACTAGATCAGCACTGTATTCAGTCTACATCCCGGATTCAGTGTATACACTAAATCTACACTGTGTTCATTTTACATCCCAGATTCAGTGTATACATGAAATCAGCACAGTGTTCAGCCTGCAGCCCGGACTCAGTGTATACACGAAATCAGCACTGTGTTCAGTCTAAATCCCGGATTCAGTGATTACACTACATTAGCACTGTGTTCAGTCTACATCCCGGATTCAGTGTATACTCTAAATCAGCACTGTGTTCAATCGACATACCGGATCCAGTGTATACTCTAAATCAGCACTGTGTTCAATCTACATCCCGGATTCAGTGTGTACAATAAATCAGCACTGTGTTCAGACTGCATCCGTGTTGGAATGTATAAACTAAATCTGCACAGTATTCAGCCTACACGCCGGATTCGGTGTATACGCTAATTCTGCACTCTGTTCAGTCAACATCCCGGATTCAGCGTATACGCTAAATCAAGCACTTTGTTCAATCTGCATTCTGGATTCAGTGTGTACAATAAATCAGCGCTGTGTCAGTCTACACCCTGGATTCAGTATAAACACTAAATCTGCACTGTGTTCATTTTATATCCCAGATTCAGTGTATACACAAAATCAGCACAGTGTTCAGCCTACACCCCGGATTCAGTGTATATACTAAATCAGCACTGTGTTCAATCTACATACCGGATACAGTGTATACACTAAATCCGCACTGTGTTCAGTCTACATACCGGATACAGTGTATACACTAAATCATCAGTGTGTTCAGTCTACATACCGGATTCAGTGTATACACTAAATCAGCACTGTGTTCAATCTACATCCCGGATTCAGTGTATATGCACATTTAGCACTGTGTTCAGTCTACATCCAAGATCCAGTGTATACTATCAATCAGAAGTGTGTTCCATCTGCATCCAGGTTGGAATGTATACACTAAATCCGCACTGTATTTAGCATACACACCGGATTCAGTGTATACACAAAATCAGCACTGTGTTCATTCTACATCCCTGACTCAGTGTATACGCGAAATCAACACTGTGATCAGTCTACATCCCGAATACAGTGTATATAGTCAATGAGTACTGCGTTCAGTCTGCATACCAGATGCGGTGTATACACTAAATAAGCACTGTGTTCAATCTACAACCCGGATTCAGTGTATACACTAAATCAGCACTGTGTTCAGTCTACATACCGGATACAGTGTATACACTAAATCAGCACTGTGTTCCATCTACATCCCAGATTCAGTGTATATAGTCAATGAGTACTGTGTTCAGTCTGCATTCCGGATGCGGTGTATACACTAAATAAGCACTCTGTTCAATCTACGTACCGGATACAGTATATACACAAAAATTACCACTGTGTTCAATCTACACACTGGATTCAGTATATACAAGAAATCAGCACTGTATTCAGTCTACATCCCGGATTCAGTGTATACACTAAATCTACACTGTGTTCATTTTACATACCAGATTCAGAGTATACATGAAATCAGCACAGTGTTCAGCCTACAGCCCGGACTAAGTGTATACACGAAATCAGCACTGTGTTCAGTCTAAATCCCGGATTCAGTGATTACACTAAATTAGCACTGTGTTCAGTCTACATCCCGGATTCAGTGTATACTCTAAATCAGCACTGTATTCAATCCACATACCGGATCCAGTGTATACACTAAATCAGCACTGTGTTCAATCTACATCCCAGATTCAGTGTGTACAATCAATCAGCACTGTGTTCAGTCTGCATCCGGGTTGGAATGTATAAACTAAATCTGCACTGTATTCAGCCTACACGCCGGATTCGGTGTATACGCTAATTCTGCACTCTGTTCAGTCAACATCCCAGATTCAGTGTATATGCTAAATCAAGCACTGTGTTCAATTTGCATTCTGGATTCAGTGTGTACAATAAATCAGAGCTGTGTTCAGTCTACACCCTGGATTCAGTATAAACACTAAATCTGCACTGTGTTCATTTTACATCCCAGATTCAGTGTATACACGAAGTCAGCACAGTGTTCAGCCTACAGCCCGGACTCAGTGTATACACGAAATCAGCACTGTGTTCAGTCTACATCCCGGATTCAGTGTATATAGTCAATGAGTACTGTGTTCAGTCTGCATACCGGATACGGTGTATACACTAAATAAGCACTGTGTTCAAACTACATCCCGGATTCAGTGTATACACTAAATCAGCACTGAGTTCAGTCTACATACCGGATACAGTATATACACTAAATCATCACTGTGCTCAATCTACATCCCAGATTCGGTGTATATAGTCAATGAGTACTGTGTTCAGTCTGCATACCGGATGCGGTGTATACACTAAATAAGCACTGTGTTCAATCTACGTACCGGATACAGTATATACACTAAATCACCACTGTGTTCAATCTACATCCGGGATTCAGTGTGTACAATAAATCAGCACTGTGTTCAGTCTACACACTGGATTCAGTATATACACTAAATCAGCACTGTGTTCAGTCTGCATCCCGGATTCAGTGTATGCGCTAAATCAGCACTGTGTTCAGCCTACATCACGGATTCGGTGCATACGCTAAATCTGTACAGTTCTCAGTCGTCATTCTCAATCCAGTGTATACACTAAATATACATTGTGTTCATTCAATATCCCGGATTCAGCGTATACGCTAAATCAAGCACTGTGTTCAATCTGCATTCTGGATTCAGTATATACTCTAAATCTGCACTGTGTTCATTTTACATCCCAGATTCAGTGTATACACAAAATCAGCACAGAGTTCAGCCTACACCCCAGATTCAGTGTATACACTAAATCAGCACTGTGTTCATTCTACATCCTGGATTCAGTGTATACGTGAAATCAGCACTGTGTTCAGTCTACATCCCGGATTCAGTGTATACAGTCAACAAGTACTGTGTTCAGTCTGCATACCGGATGCGGAGTATACACTAAATAAGCACTGTGTTCAGGCTACATCCCGGATTCTGTGTATACACTAGATCAGCACTGTATTCAGTCTACATCCCGGATTCAGTGTATACACTAAATCTACACTGTGTTCATTTTACATCCCAGATTCAGTGTATACATGAAATCAGCACAGTGTTCAGCCTGCAGCCCGGACTCAGTGTATACACGAAATCAGCACTGTGTTCAGTCTAAATCCCGGATTCAGTGATTACACTACATTAGCACTGTGTTCAGTCTACATCCCGGATTCAGTGTATACTCTAAATCAGCACTGTGTTCAATCGACATACCGGATTCAGTGTATATACTAAATCTGCACAGTGTTCATTCTACATACCGGATTCAGTGTATACTCAAATTTAGCACTGTGTTCAGTCAACATCACGGATTCAGTGTGTACAGTCAATGAGTGCTGTGTTCAGTCTGCATACCGGATGCGGTGTATACACTAAATAAGCACTGTGCTCAATCTACATACCGGATACAATGTATACTCTAAATCAGCACTCTGTTCAGTCTACATACCGGATACAGTGTATACACTAAATCAGCACAGTCTTCAATCTACATCCCGGTTTCAGTGTATACACTAAATCAGCACTGTGTTCAATCTACATCCCGATTTCAGTGTATACACTAAATCAGCACTGTGTTCAATCTACATCCCGGTTTCAGTGTATACACTAAATCACCACTGTGTTCAATCTGCATCCCGGTTTCAGTGTATACACTAAATCAGCACTGTGTTCAATCTACATCCCGGTTTCAGTGTATACACTAAATCAGCACTGTGTTCAATCTACATCCCGGATTCAGTGTATACTCAAATTTAGCACTGTGTTCAGTCTACATCCAAGATCCAGTTTATACAATAAATCAGCACTGTGTTCTTTCTAAATCCCAGATTCAGTGTATACTGTCAATCAGAAGTGTGTTCCATCTGCATCCATGTTGGAATGTATACACTAAATCCGCACTGTATTTAGCCTACACCCCGGATTCAGTGTATACACCAAATCAGCACTGTGTTCATTCTAAATCCCGGACTCTGTGTATACGCGAAATCAGCACTGTGTTCAATCTACATCCCAGATTCAGTGTATATAGTCAATGAGTACTGTGTTCAGTCTGCATACCGGATGCGGTGTATACACTAAATCACCACTGTGTTCAATCTACATCCCGGATTCAGTGTATACACTAAATCAGCACTGTGTTCAGTCTACACCCTGGATTCAGTATATACACTAAATCTGCACTGTGTTCATTTTACATCCCAGATTCAGTGTATACACAAAATCAGCACAGTGTTCAGCCTACACCCCGGATTCAGTGTATACACTAAATCAGCACTGTGTTCATTCTACATCCTGGACTCAGTGCATACGCGAAATCAGCACTGTGTTCAGTCTACATCCCAGATTCAGTGTATGCAGTCAACGAGTACTGTGTTCAGTCTGCATACCGGATGCGGCGTATACACTAAATAAGCACTGTGTTCAATCTACATACCGGATACAGTGTATACACTAAATCAGCACTGTGTTCAAACCACATACCAGATCCAGTGTATACACTAAATCAGCACCGTGTTCAATCTACATCCCGGATTCAGTGGGTACAATAAATCAGCACTGTGTTCAGACTGCATCCGGATTGGAATGTATACACTAAATCTGCACTATATTCAGCCTACATGCCGGATTCAGTGTATACACTAAATCAGCACTGTGTTCAGTCTACATCCCGGACTCAGTGTAAACGCAAAATCAGCACTGTGTTCAGACTACATCCCGGATTCAGTGTATACAGTCAACGAGTATTGTGTTCAGTCTGCATACCGGATGCGGTGTATACACTAAATCACCACTGTGTTCAATCTACATCCCGGATTCAGTGTGTACAATAAATCAGCACTGTGTTCAGTCTACACACTGGATTCAGTATCTACACTAAATCTGCACTGCGTTCATTTTACATCCCAGATTCAGTGTATACAGAAATTCAGCACATTATTCAGCCTACACCCCGGACTCAGTGTATACACCAAATCAGCACTGTGTTCATTCGACATCCCGGGTTCAGTGTGTACAATAAATCAGCACTGTGCTCAGTCTACATCCCGGATTCAGAGTATACACTAAATCAGCACTGTGTTTAGTCTAAATCCTGGATTCAGCGTGTATACTAAATCTGCACAGTGTTCATTCTGCATCCCGGAATCAGTGTATACTCTAATTTAGCACTGTGTACAGTCAATATCCCAGATTCAGTGTATACGCTAAATCTGCACAGTGTTCAATCTGCACCCTGGACTCAGTGAATATGTAAATCAGCACTGTGTTTAATCTACATCCGGGATACAGTGTATGCACTAAATCAGCACTATATTCAGTCTGCGCCCCGGATTCAGTTTATACAATAAATCAGCACTGTGTTCAGTCTACATCCCAGTTTCAGTATATACACTAAATCAGCACTGTGTTCAATCTACATCCCGGATTCAGTGTATACACCAAATCAGCACTGTGTTCATTCTAAATCCCGGACTCAGTGTATACGCGAAATCAGCACTGTGTTCAATCTACATCCCAGATTCAGTGTGTATAGTCAATGAGTACTGTGTTCAGTCTGCATACCGGATGCGGTGTATACACTAAATCACCACTGTGTTCATTCTACATCCTGGACTCAGTGCATACGCGAAATCAGCACTGTGTTCAGTCTACATCCCAGATTCAGTGTATGCAGTCAACGAGTACTGTGTTCAGTCTGCATACAGGATGCGGCGTATACACTAAATAAGCACTGTGTTCAATCTACATACCGGATACAGTGTATACACTAACTCAGCACTGTGTTCAGTCTACATACCGGATACAGTGTATACGCTAAATCAGCACTGTGTTCAATCCACATACCGGATCCGGTGTATACACTAAATCAGCACTGTGTTCAATCTACATCTCGGATTCAGTGTGTACAATAAATCAGCACTGTGTTCAGACTGCATCCGGGTTGGAATGTATAAACTAAATCAGCACTGTGTTCAGTCTACATCACAGATTCAGTGTATACAGTCAATGAGTACTGTGTTCAGTCTGCATACCGGATGTGGTGTATACACTAAATAAGCACTGTGTTCAATCTACATACAGGATAAAGTGTATACACTAAATCAGCACTGTGTTCAAACCACATACCAGATCCAGTGTATACACTAAATCAGCACCGTGTTCAATCTACATCCCGGATTCAGTGGGTACAATAAATCAGCACTGTGTTCAGACTGCATCCGGATTGGAATGTATACACTAAATCTGCACTATATTCAGCCTACATGCCGGATTCAGTGTATACACTAAATCAGCACTGTGTTCAGTCTACATCCCGGACTCAGTGTAAACGCAAAATCAGCACTGTGTTCAGACTACATCCCGGATTCAGTGTATACAGTCAACGAGTATTGTGTTCAGTCTGCATACCGGATGCGGTGTATACACTAAATCACCACTGTGTTCAATCTACATCCCGGATTCAGTGTGTACAATAAATCAGCACTGTGTTCAGTCTACACACTGGATTCAGTATCTACACTAAATCTGCACTGCGTTCATTTTACATCCCAGATTCAGTGTATACAGAAATTCAGCACATTATTCAGCCTACACCCCGGACTCAGTGTATACACCAAATCAGCACTGTGTTCATTCGACATCCCGGGTTCAGTGTGTACAATAAATCAGCACTGTGCTCAGTCTACATCCCGGATTCAGAGTATACACTAAATCAGCACTGTGTTTAGTCTAAATCCTGGATTCAGCGTGTATACTAAATCTGCACAGTGTTCTTTCTGCATCCCGGAATCAGTGTATACTCTAATTTAGCACTGTGTACAGTCAATATCCCAGATTCAGTGTATACGCTAAATCTGCACAGTGTTCAATCTGCACCCTGGACTCAGTGAATATGTAAATCAGCACTGTGTTTAATCTACATCCGGGATACAGTGTATGCACTAAATCAGCACTATATTCAGTCTGCGCCCCGGATTCAGTTTATACAATAAATCAGCACTGTGTTCAGTCTACATCCCAGTTTCAGTGTATACACTAAATCAGCACTGTGTTCAATCTACATCCCGGATTCAGTGTATACACCAAATCAGCACTGTGTTCATTCTAAATCCCGGACTCAGTGTATACGCGAAATCAGCACTGTGTTCAATCTACATCCCAGATTCAGTGTGTATAGTCAATGAGTACTGTGTTCAGTCTGCATACCGGATGCGGTGTATACACTAAATCACCACTGTGTTCATTCTACATCCTGGACTCAGTGCATACGCGAAATCAGCACTGTGTTCAGTCTACATCCCAGATTCAGTGTATGCAGTCAACGAGTACTGTGTTCAGTCTGCATACAGGATGCGGCGTATACACTAAATAAGCACTGTGTTCAATCTACATACCGGATACAGTGTATACACTAACTCAGCACTGTGTTCAGTCTACATACCGGATACACTGTATACGCTAAATCAGCACTGTGTTCAATCCACATACCGGATCCGGTGTATACACTAAATCAGCACTGTGTTCAATCTACATCTCGGATTCAGTGTGTACAATAAATCAGCACTGTGTTCAGACTGCATCCGGGTTGGAATGTATAAACTAAATCAGCACTGTGTTCAGTCTACATCACAGATTCAGTGTATACAGTCAATGAGTACTGTGTTCAGTCTGCATACCGGATGTGGTGTATACACTAAATAAGCACTGTGTTCAATCTACATACCGGATAAAGTGTATACACTAAATCAGCACTGTGTCCAATATACATCCCGGATTCAGTGTATACACTAAATCAGCACTGTGTTCAAACCACATACCAGATCCAGTGTATACACTAAATCAGCACCGTGTTCAATCTACATCCCGGATTCAGTGGGTACAATAAATCAGCACTGTGTTCAGACTGCATCCGGGTTGGAATGTATACACTAAATCTGCACTATATTCAGCCTACATGCCGGATTCAGTGTATACACTAAATCAGCACTGTGTTCAGTCTACATCCCGGACTCAGTGTAAACGCAAAATCAGCACTGTGTTCAGACTACATCCCGGATTCAGTGTATACAGTCAACGAGTATTGTGTTCAGGCTGCATACCGGATGCGGTGTATACACTAAATCACCACTGTGTTCAATCTACATCCCGGATTCAGTGTGTACAATAAATCAGCACTGTGTTCAGTCTACACACTGGATTCAGTATCTACACTAAATCTGCACTGCGTTCATTTTACATCCCAGATTCAGTGTATACAGAAATTCAGCACATTATTCAGCCTACACCCCGGACTCAGTGTATACACCAAATCAGCACTGTGTTCATTCGACATCCCGGATTCAGTGTGTACAATAAATCAGCACTGTGCTCAGTCTACATCCCGGATTCAGAGTATACACTAAATCAGCACTGTGTTTAGTCTAAATCCTGGATTCAGCGTGTATACTAAATCTGCACAGTGTTCATTCTGCATCCCGGAATCAGTGTATACTCTAATTTAGCACTGTGTACAGTCGATATCCCAGATTCAGTGTATACGCTAAATCTGCACAGTGTTCAATCTGCACCCTGGACTCAGTGAATATGTAAATCAGCACTGTGTTTAATCTACATCCAGGATACAGTGTATGCACTAAATCAGCACTATATTCAGTCTGCGCCCCGGATTCAGTTTATACAATAAATCAGCACTGTGTTCAGTCTACATCCCAGTTTCAGTGTATACACTAAATCAGCACTGTGTTCAATCTACATCCCGGATTCAGTGTATACACCAAATCAGCACTGTGTTCATTCTAAATCCCGGACTCAGTGTATACGCGAAATCAGCACTGTGTTCAATCTACATCCCAAATTCAGTGTATATAGTCAATGAGTACTGTGTTCAGTCTGCAAACCGGATGCGGTGTATACACTAAATCACCACTGTGTTCAATCTACATCCCGGATTCAGTGTATACACTAAATCAGCACTGTGTTCAGTCTACACCCTGGATTCAGTATATACACTAAATCACCACTGTGTTCATTTTACATCCCAGATTCAGTGTATCCTCAAATTTAACACTGAGTTCAGTCTACATCCAAGATCCAGTTTATACACTAAATCGGCAATGTGTTCTTTCTACATCCCAGATTTAGTGTATACTGTCAATCAGAAGTGTGTTCCATCTGCATCTGTGTTGGAATGTATGCACTAAATCCGCACTGTATTTAGCCTACATCCCGGTTTCAGTGTATACACTAAATCAGCACTGTGTTCAATCCACATACCGGATCCAGTGTATACACTAATTCTACACTGTGCTCAGTCTGCATCCCGGATTCAGTGTATATACTAAATCTGCACAGTGTTCATTCCACATCCCGGACTCAGTGTATACGCGAAATCAGCACTGTGTTCAGTCAACATCACGGATTCAGTGTATACAGTCAATGAGTGCTGTGTTCAGTCTGCATACCGGATGCGGTGTATACACTAAATAAGCACTGTGTTCAATCTACATACCGGATACAATGTATACACTAAATCAGCACTCTGTTCAGTCTACATACCGGATACAGTGTATACACTAAATCAGCACTGTGTTCAATCTACATCCCGGTTTCAGTGTATACACTAAATCAGCACTGTGTTCAATCTACATCCCGGTTTCAGTGTATACACTAAATCAGCACTGTGTTCAATCTACATCCCGGTTTCACTGTATACACTAAATCACCACTGTGTTCAATCTGCATCCCGGTTTCAGTGTATACACTAAATCAGCACTGTGTTCAATCTACATCCCGGTTTCAGTGTATACACTAAATCAGCACTGTGTTCAATCTACATCCCGGATTCAGTGTATACTCAAATTTAACACTGAGTTCAGTCTACATCCAAGATCCAGTTTATACACTAAATCGGCAATGTGTTCTTTCTACATCCCAGATTCAGTGTATACTGTCAATCAGAAGTGTGTTCCATCTGCATCTGTGTTGGAATGTATACACTAAATCCGCACTGTATTTAGCCTACATCCCGGTTTCAGTGTATACACTAAATCAGCACTGTGTTCAATCCACATACCGGATCCAGTGTATACACTAATTCTACACTGTGTTCAGTCTGCATCACGGATTCAGTGTATATACTAAATCTGCACAGTGTTCATTCTACACCCGGACTCAGTGTATACGCGAAATCAGCACTGTGTTCAGTCAACATCACGGATTCAGTTTATACAGTCAATGAGTGCTGTGTTCAGTCTGCATACCGGATGCGGTGTATACACTAAATAAGCACTGTGTTCAATCTACATACCGGATACAATGTATACACTAAATCACCACTCTGTTCAGTCTACATACCGGATACAGTGTATACACTAAATCAGCACTGTGTTCAATCTACATCCCGGTTTCAGTGTATACACTAAATCAGCACTGTGTTCAATCTACATCCCGGTTTCAGTGTATACACTAAATCAGCACTGTGTTCAATCTACATCCCGGTTTCACTGTATACACTAAATCACCACTGTGTTCAATCTGCATCCCGGTTTCAGTGTATACACTAAATCAGCACTGTGTTCAATCTACATCCCGGTTTCAGTGTATACACTAAATCAGCACTGTGTTCAATCTACATCCCGGATTCAGTGCATACTCAAATTTAACACTGAGTTCAGTCTACATCCAAGATCCAGTTTATACACTAAATCGGCAATGTGTTCTTTCTACATCCCAGATTCAGTGTATACTGTCAATCAGAAGTGTGTTCCATCTGTATTTGTGTTGGAATGTATACACTAAATCCGCACTGTATTTAGCCTACATCCCGGTTTCAGTGTATACACTAAATCAGCACTGTGTTCAATCCACATACCGGATCCAGTATATACACTAATTCTACACTTTGTTCAGTCTGCATCCCGGATTCAGTGTATATACTAAATCTGCACAGTGTTCATTCTACATTCCGGACTCAGTGTATACGCGAAATCAGCACTGTGTTCAGTCAACATCACGGATTCAGTGTATACAGTCAATGAGTGCTGTGTTCAGTCTGCATACCGGAAGCGGTGTATACACTAAATAAGCACTGTGTTCAATCTACATACCGGATACAATGTATACACTAAATCAGCACTCTGTTCAGTCTACATACCGGATACAGTGTATACACCAAATCAGCAATGTATTCATTCTAAATCCCGGACTCAGTGTATACGCGAAATCAGCACTGTGTTCAATCTACATCCGAGATTCAGTGTATATAGTCAATGAGTACTGTGTTCAGTCTGCATACCGGATGCGGTGTATACACTAAATCACCACTGTGTTCAATCTACATCCCGGATTCAGTGTATACACTAAATCAGCACTGTGTTCAGTCTACACCCTGGATTCAGTATATACACTGAATCTGCACAGTGTTCATTTTACATCCCAGATTCAGTGTATACACAAAATCAGCACTGTGTTCAGACTGCATCCGGGTTGGAATGTATACACTAAATCTGCACTGTATTCAACCTACACCCCGGATTCAGTGTATACACTAAATCAGGACTGTGTCCAGTCTACATACCGGATACAGTGTATTCTCTAAATCAGCACTGTGTTCAGTCTACATCCCAGATTCAGTGTATACACTAATTCAGCACTGTGTTCAGTCTACATCCTGGATCCCGTGTATGTACGCAATCAACACTGTGTTCATTCTACATCCCGGATGGAGTATATACAGTAAATCAGAACTGTGTTCAGTCTGCATCCCAGATTCAGTGCTTACAATAAATCATCACTGTGTTCAGTCTGCATCCGGGTTGGAATGTATACACTAAATCCACACTGTATTCAGTCTGCACACCGGATTCAGTGTATGCGCTAAATCAGCACTGTGTTCAGTCTGCATCCCGGATTCAGTGTATACACTGAATCTTTACTGTATTCAGTTGCCATCCTCGATCCAGTGTATATACTAAATCTGCACAGTGTTCATTCTACATCCCGGACTCAGTGTATACGCGAAATCAGCACTGTGTTCAGTCAACATCACGGATTCAGTGTATACAGTCAATGAGTGCTGTGTTCAGTCTGCATACCGGAAGCGGTGTATACACTAAATAAGCACTGTGTTGAATCTACATACCGGATACAATGTATACACTAAATCAGCACTCTGTTCAGTCTACATACCGGATACAGTGTATACACTAAATCAGCACTGTGTTCAATCTACATCCCGGTTTCAGTGTATACACTAAATCAGCACTGTGTTCAATCTACATCCCGGTTTCAGTGTATACACTAAATCAGCACTGTGTTCAATCTACATCCCGGTTTCACTGTATACACTAAATCACCACTGTGTTCAATCTGCATCCCGGTTTCAGTGTATACACTAAATCAGCACTGTGTTCAGTCTACACCCTGGATTCAGTATATACACTGAATCTGGACTGTGTTCATTTTACATCCCAGATTCAGTGTATACACAAAATCAGCACTGTGTTCAGACTGCATCCGGGTTGGAATGTATACACTAAATCTGCACTGTCTTCAACCTACACCCCGGATTCAGTGTATACACTAAATCAGGACTGTGTCCAGTCTACATCCTGGATCCCGTGTATGTACGCAATCAACACTGTGTTCATTCTACATCCCGGATGGAGTATATACAGTAAATCAGAACTGTGTTCAGTCTGCATCCCAGATTCAGTGCTTACAATAAATCATCACTGTGTTCAGTCTGCATCCGGGTTGGAATGTATACACTAAATCCACACTGTATTCAGTCTGCACACCGGATTCAGTGTATGCGCTAAATCAGCACTGTGTTCAGTCTACATCCAGGATTCAGTGTATACACTGAATCTATACTGTATTCAGTTGCCATCCTCGATCCAGTGTATACACTAAATCAGCACTGTGTTCAATCCACATACCGGATCCGGTGTATACACTAAATCAGCACTGTGTTCAATCTACATCTCGGATTCAGTGTGTACAAAAAATCAGCACTGTGTTCAGACTGCATCCGGGTTGGAATGTATAAACTAAATCAGCACTGTGTTCAGTCTACATCACGGATTCAGTGTATACAGTCAATGAGTACTGTGTTCAGTCTGCATACCGGATGTGGTGTATACACTAAATCACCACTGTGTTCAATCTGCATCCCGGTTTCAGTGTATACACTAAATCAGCACTGTGTTCAATCTACATCCCGGTTTCAGTGTATACACTAAATCAGCACTGTGTTCAATCTACATCCCGGATTCAGTGTATACTCAAATTTAGCACTGTGTTCAGTCTACATCCAAGATCCAGTTTATACACTAAATCGGCACTGTGTTCTTTCTACATCCCAGATTCAGTGTATACTGTCAATCAGAAGTGTGTTCCATCTGCATCCGTGTTGGAATGTATACACTAAATCTGCACTGTATTTAGCCTACACCCCGGATTCAGTGTATACACCAAATCAGCACTGTGTTCATTCTAAATCCCGGACTCAGTGTATACGCGAAATCAGCACTGTGTTCAATCTACATCCCAGATTCAGTGTATATAGTCAATGAGTACTGTCTTCAGTCTGCATACCGGATGCGGTGTATACACTAAATCACCACTGTGTTCAATCTACATCCCGGATTCAGTGTATACACTAAATCAGCACTGTGTTCAGTCTACACCCTGGATTCAGTATATACACTAAATCTGCACTGTGTTCATTTTACATCCCAGATTCAGTGTATACACAAAATCAGCACAGTGTTCAGCCTACACCCCGGATTCAGTGTATACACTAAATCAGCACTGTGTTCATTCTACATCCTGGACTCAGTGTATACGCGAAATCAGCACTGTGTTCAGTCTACATCCCAGATTCAGTGTATGCAGTCAACGAGTACTGTGTTCAGTCTGCATACTGGATGCGGCGTATACACTAAATAAGCACTGTGTTCAATCTACATACCGGATACAGTGTATACACTAAATCAGCACTGTGTTCAGACTACATACCGGATACAGTGTATACGCTAAATCAGCACTGTGTTCAATCTACATCCCGGTTTCAGTGTATACACTAAATCAGCACTGTGTTCAATCTACATCCCGGATTCAGTGTATACTCAAATTTAGCACTGTGTTCAGTCTACATCCAAGATCCAGTTTATACACTAAATCGGCACTGTGTTCTTTCTACATCCCAGATTCAGTGTATACTGTCAATCAGAAGTGTGTTCCATCTGCATCCGTGTTGGAATGTATACACTAAATCTGCACTGTATTTAGCCTACACCCTGGATTCAGTGTATACACCAAATCAGCACTGTGTTCATTCTAAATCCCGGACTCAGTGTATACGCGAAATCAGCACTGTGTTCAATCTACATCCCAGATTCAGTGTATATAGTCAATGAGTACTGTGTTCAGTCTGCATACCGGATGCGGTGTATACACTAAATCACCACTGTGTTCAATCTACATCCCGGATTCAGTGTATACACTAAATCAGCACTGTGTTCAGTCTACACCCTGGATTCAGTATATACACTAAATCTGCACTGTGTTCATTCTACATCCTGGACTCAGTGTATACGCGAAATCAGCACTGTGTTCAGTCTACATCCCAGATTCAGTGTATGCAGTCAACGAGTACTGTGTTCAGTCTGCATACTGGATGCGGCGTATACACTAAATAAGCACTGTGTTCAATCTACATACCGGATACAATGTATACACTAAATCAGCACTCTGTTCAGTCTACATACCGGATACAGTGTATACACTAAATCAGCACTGTGTTCAATCTACATCCCGGTTTCAGTGTATACACTAAATCAGCACTGTGTTCAATCTACATCCCGGTTTCAGTGTATACACTAAATCAGCACTGTGTTCAATCTACATCCCGGTTTCACTGTATACACTAAATCACCACTGTGTTCAATCTGCATCCCGGTTTCAGTGTATACACTAAATCAGCACTGTGTTCAATCTACATCCCGGTTTCAGTGTATACACTAAATCAGCACTGTGTTCAATCTACATCCCGGATTCAGTGTATACTCAAATTTAGCACTGTGTTCAGTCTACATCGAAGATCCAGTTTATACACTAAATCGGCACTGTGTTCTTTCTACATCCCAGATTCAGTGTATACTGTCAATCAGAAGTGTGTTCCATCTGCATCCGTGTTGGAATGTATACAGTAAATCCGCACTGTATTTAGCCTACACCCCGGATTCAGTGTATACACCAAATCAGCACTGTGTTCATTCTAAATCCCAGACTCTGTGTATACGCGAAATCAGCACTGTGTTCAATCTACATCACATATTCAGTGTATATAGTCAATGAGTACTGTCTTCAGTCTGCATACCGGATGCGGTGTATACACTAAATCACCACTGTGTTCAATCTACATCCCGAATTCAGTGTATACACTAAATCAGCACTGTGTTCAGTCTACACCCTGGATTCAGTATATACACTGAATCTGCACTGTGTTCATTTTACATCCCAGATTCAGTGTATACACAAAATCAGCACTGTGTTCAGACTGCATCCGGGTTGGAATGTATACACTAAATCTGCACTGTCTTCAACCTACACCCCGGATTCAGTGTATACACTAAATCAGGACTGTGTCCAGTCTACATCCTGGATCCCCTGTATGTACGCAATCAACACTGTGTTCATTCTACATCCCGGATGGAGTATATACAGTAAATCAGAACTGTGTTCAGTCTGCATCCCAGATTCAGTGCTTACAATAAATCATCACTGTGTTCAGTCTGCATCCGGGTTGGAATGTATACACTAAATCCACACTGTATTCAGTCTGCACACCGGATTCAGTGTATGCGCTAAATCAGCACTGTGTTCAGTCTACATCCAGGATTCAGTGTATACACTGAATCTATACTGTATTCAGTTGCCATCCTCGATCCAGTGTATACACTAAATCAGCACTGTGTTCAATCCACATACCGGATCCGGTGTATACACTAAATCAGCACTGTGTTCAATCTACATCTCGGATTCAGTGTGTACAAAAAATCAGCACTGTGTTCAGACTGCATCCGGGTTGGAATGTATAAACTAAATCAGCACTGTGTTCAGTCTACATCACGGATTCAGTGTATACAGTCAATGAGTACTGTGTTCAGTCTGCATACCGGATGTGGTGTATACACTAAATCACCACTGTGTTCAATCTGCATCCCGGTTTCAGTGTATACACTAAATCAGCACTGTGTTCAATCTACATCCCGGTTTCAGTGTATACACTAAATCAGCACTGTGTTCAATCTACATCCCGGATTCAGTGTATACTCAAATTTAGCACTGTGTTCAGTCTACATCCAAGATCCAGTTTATACACTAAATCGGCACTGTGTTCTTTCTACATCCCAGATTCAGTGTATACTGTCAATCAGAAGTGTGTTCCATCTGCATCCGTGTTGGAATGTATACACTAAATCTGCACTGTATTTAGCCTACACCCCGGATTCAGTGTATACACCAAATCAGCACTGTGTTCATTCTAAATCCCGGACTCAGTGTATACGCGAAATCAGCACTGTGTTCAATCTACATCCCAGATTCAGTGTATATAGTCAATGAGTACTGTGTTCAGTCTACATCCAAGATCCAGTTTATACACTAAATCGGCACTGTGTTCTTTCTACATCCCAGATTCAGTGTATACTGTCAATCAGAAGTGTGTTCCATCTGCATCCGTGTTGGAATGTATACACTAAATCTGCACTGTATTTAGCCTACACCCTGGATTCAGTGTATACACCAAATCAGCACTGTGTTCATTCTAAATCCCGGACTCAGTGTATACGCGAAATCAGCACTGTGTTCAATCTACATCCCAGATTCAGTGTATATAGTCAATGAGTACTGTGTTCAGTCTGCATACCGGATGCGGTGTATACACTAAATCACCACTGTGTTCAATCTACATCCCGGATTCAGTGTATACACTAAATCAGCACTGTGTTCAGTCTACACCCTGGATTCAGTATATACACTAAATCTGCACTGTGTTCATTTTACATCCCAGATTCAGTGTATACACAAAATCAGCACAGTGTTCAGCCTACACCCCGGATTCAGTGTATACACTAAATCAGCACTCTGTTCAGTCTACATACCGGATACAGTGTATACACTAAATCAGCACTGTGTTCAATCTACATCCCGGTTTCAGTGTATACACTAAATCAGCACTGTGTTCAATCTACATCCCGGTTTCAGTGTATACACTAAATCAGCACTGTGTTCAATCTACATCCCGGTTTCACTGTATACACTAAATCACCACTGTGTTCAATCTGCATCCCGGTTTCAGTGTATACACTAAATCAGCACTGTGTTCAATCTACATCCCGGTTTCAGTGTATACACTAAATCAGCACTGTGTTCAATCTACATCCCGGAATCAGTGCATACTCAAATTTAACACTGAGTTCAGTCTACATCCAAGATCCAGTTTATACACTAAATCGGCAATGTGTTCTTTCTACATCCCAGATTCAGTGTATACTGTCAATCAGAAGTGTGTTCCATCTGTATCTGTGTTGGAATGTATACACTAAATCCACACTGTATTTAGCCTACATCCCGGTTTCAGTGTATACACTAAATCAGCACTGTGTTCAATCCACATACCGGATCCAGTATATACACTAATTCTACACTGTGTTCAGTCTGCATCCCGGATTCAGTGTATATACTAAATCTGCACAGTGTTCATTCTACATTCCGGACTCAGTGTATACGCGAAATCAGCACTGTGTTCAGTCAACATCACGGATTCAGTGTATACAGTCAATGAGTGCTGTGTTCAGTCTGCATACCGGATGCGGTGTATACACTAAATAAGCACTGTGTTCAATCTACATACCGGATACAATGTATACACTAAATCAGCACTCTGTTCAGTCTACATACCGGATACAGTGTATACACCAAATCAGCAATGTGTTCATTCTAAATCCCGGACTCAGTGTATACGCGAAATCAGCACTGTGTTCAATCTACATCCCAGATTCAGTGTATATAGTCAATGAGTAATGTGTTCAGTCTGCATACCGGATGCGGTGTATACACTAAATCACCACTGTGTTCAATCTACATCCCGGATTCAGTGTATACACTAAATCAGCACTGTGTTCAGTCTACACCCTGGATACAGTATATACACTGAATCTGCACAGTGTTCATTTTACATCCCAGATTCAGTGTATACACAAAATCAGCACTGTGTTCAGACTGCATCCGGGTTGGAATGTATACACTAAATCTGCACTGTATTCAACCTACACCCCGGATTCAGTGTATACACTAAATCAGGACTGTGTCCAGTCTACATACCGGATACAGTGTATTTTCTAAATCAGCACTGTGTTCAGTCTACATCCCAGATTCAGTGTATACACTAATTCAGCACTGTGTTCAGTCTACATCCTGGATCCCGTGTATGTACGCAATCAACACTGTGTTCATTCTACATCCCGGATGGAGTATATACAGTAAATCAGAACTGTGTTCAGTCTGCATCCCAGATTCAGTGCTTACAATAAATCATCACTGTGTTCAGTCTGCATCCGGGTTGGAATGTATACACTAAATCCACACTGTATTCAGTCTGCACACCGGATTCAGTGTATGCGCTAAATCAGCACTGTGTTCAGTCTACATCCAGGATTCAGTGTATACACTGAATTTATACTGTATTTAGTTGCCATCCTCGATCCAGTGTATACACTAAATCAGCACTGTGTTCAGTCTACATCACGGATTCAGTGTATACAGTCAATGAGTACTGTGTTCAGTCTGCATACCAGATGTGGTGTATACACTAAATCTGCACTGTGTTCAATCCACATACCGGATCCAGTGTATACTCTAAATCCGCACTGTGTTCAATCTACATCCCGGATTCAGTGTATACGCAAATTTAGCACTGTGTTCAGTCGATATCCCAGATTCAGTGTATACGCTAAATCCGCACAGTGTTCAATCTGCACCCTGGACTCAGTGAATATGTAAATCAGCACTGTGTTGAATCTGCATCCGGGATACAGTGTATGCATTAAATCAGCATTATGTTAAGTCTGTACCCCGGATTCATTTTATACAATAAATCAGCACAGGGTTCAGTCTACATCCAAGATCCAGTTTATACACTAAATCAGCACTGTGTTCAATCTACATACCGGTATCAGTGTATACACTAAATCAGCACTGTGTTCAATCCACATACCAGATCCAGTGTATACACTAATTCTACACTGTGTTCAGTCTGCATCCCGGATTCAGTGTATATACTAAATCAGCACTGTGTTCAGTCAACATCACGGATTCAGAGTATACAGTCAATGAGTGCTGTGTTCAGTCTGCATAACGGATGCGGTGTATACACTAAATAAGCACTGTGTTCAATCTACATACCGGATACAATGTATACACTAAATCAGCACTCTGTTCAGTCTACATACCGGATACAGTGTATACACTAAATCAGCACTGTGTTCAATCTACATCCCGGTTTCAGTGTATACACTAAATCAGCACTGTGTTCAATCTACATCCCGGTTTCAGTGTATACACTAAATCAGCACTGTGTTCAATCTACATCCCGGTTTCACTGTATACACTAAATCACCACTGTGTTCAATCTGCATCCCGGTTTCAGTGTATACACTAACTCAGCACTGTGTTCAATCTACATCCCGGTTTCAGTGTATACACTAAATCAGCACTGTGTTCAATCTACATCCCGGATTCAGTGTATACTCAAATTTAGCACTGTGTTCAGTCTACATCGAAGATCCAGTTTATACACTAAATCGGCACTGTGTTCTTTCTACATCCCAGATTCAGTGTATACTGTCAATCAGAAGTGTGTTCCATCTGCATCCGTGTTGGAATGTATACACTAAATCCGCACTGTATTTAGCCTACACCCCGGATTCAGTGTATACACCAAATCAGCACTGTGTTCATTCTAAATCCCAGACTCAGTGTATACGCGAAATCAGCACTGTGTTCAATCTACATCCGAGATTCAGTGTATATAGTCAATGAGTACTGTCTTCAGTCTGCATACCGGATGCGGTGTATACACTAAATCACCACTGTGTTCAATCTACATCCCGGATTCAGTGTATACACTAAATCAGCACTGTGTTCAGTCTACACCCTGGATTCAGTATATACACTGAATCTGCACAGTGTTCATTTTACATCCCAGATTCAGTGTATACACAAAATCAGCACTGTGTTCAGACTGCATCCGGGTTGGAATGTATACACTAAATCTGCACTGTATTCAACCTACACCCCGGATTCAGTGTATACACTAAATCAGGACTGTGTCCAGTCTACATACCGGATACAGTGTATGTACGCAATCAACACTGTGTTCATTCTACATCCCGGATGGAGTATATACAGTAAATCAGAACTGTGTTCAGTCTGCATCCCAGATTCAGTGCTTACAATAAATCATCACTGTGTTCAGTCTGCATCCGGGTTGGAATGTATACACTAAATCCACACTGTATTCAGTCTGCACACCGGATTCAGTGTATGCGCTAAATCAGCACTGTGTTCAGTCTACATCCAGGATTCAGTGTATACACTGAATCTATACTGTATTCAGTTGCCATCCTCGATCCAGTGTATACACTAAATCAGCACTGTGTTCAATCCACATACCGGATCCGGTGTATACACTAAATCAGCACTGTGTTCAATCTACATCTCGGATTCAGTGTGTACAAAAAATCAGCACTGTGTTCAGACTGCATCCGGGTTGGAATGTATAAACTAAATCAGCACTGTGTTCAGTCTACATCACGGATTCAGTGTATACAGTCAATGAGTACTGTGTTCAGTCTGCATACCGGATGTGGTGTATACACTAAATCACCACTGTGTTCAATCTGCATCCCGGTTTCAGTGTATACACTAAATCAGCACTGTGTTCAATCTACATCCCGGTTTCAGTGTATACACTAAATCAGCACTGTGTTCAATCTACATCCCGGATTCAGTGTATACTCAAATTTAGCACTGTGTTCAGTCTACATCCAAGATCCAGTTTATACACTAAATCGGCACTGTGTTCTTTCTACATCCCAGATTCAGTGTATACTGTCAATCAGAAGTGTGTTCCATCTGCATCCGTGTTGGAATGTATACACTAAATCTGCACTGTATTTAGCCTACACCCCGGATTCAGTGTATACACCAAATCAGCACTGTGTTCATTCTAAATCCCGGACTCAGTGTATACGCGAAATCAGCACTGTGTTCAATCTACATCCCAGATTCAGTGTATATAGTCAATGAGTACTGTCTTCAGTCTGCATACCGGATGCGGTGTATACACTAAATCACCACTGTGTTCAATCTACATCCCGGATTCAGTGTATACACTAAATCAGCACTGTGTTCAGTCTACACCCTGGATTCAGTATATACACTAAATCTGCACTGTGTTCATTTTACATCCCAGATTCAGTGTATACACAAAATCAGCACAGTGTTCAGCCTACACCCCGGATTCAGTGTATACACTAAATCAGCACTGTGTTCATTCTACATCCTGGACTCAGTGTATACGCGAAATCAGCACTGTGTTCAGTCTACATCCCAGATTCAGTGTATGCAGTCAACGAGTACTGTGTTCAGTCTGCATACTGGATGCGGCGTATACACTAAATAAGCACTGTGTTCAATCTACATACCGGATACAGTGTATACACTAAATCAGCACTGTGTTCAGACTACATACCGGATACAGTGTATACGCTAAATCAGCACTGTGTTCAATCTACATCCCGGTTTCAGTGTATACACTAAATCAGCACTGTGTTCAATCTACATCCCGGATTCAGTGTATACTCAAATTTAGCACTGTGTTCAGTCTACATCCAAGATCCAGTTTATACACTAAATCGTCACTGTGTTCTTTCTACATCCCAGATTCAGTGTATACTGTCAATCAGAAGTGTGTTCCATCTGCATCCGTGTTGGAATGTATACACTAAATCTGCACTGTATTTAGCCTACACCCTGGATTCAGTGTATACACCAAATCAGCACTGTGTTCATTCTAAATCCCGGACTCAGTGTATACGCGAAATCAGCACTGTGTTCAATCTACATCCCAGATTCAGTGTATATAGTCAATGAGTACTGTGTTCAGTCTGCATACCGGATGCGGTGTATACACTAAATCACCACTGTGTTCAATCTACATCCCGGATTCAGTGTATACACTAAATCAGCACTGTGTTCAGTCTACACCCTGGATTCAGTATATACACTAAATCTGCACTGTGTTCATTTTACATCCCAGATTCAGTGTATACACAAAATCAGCACAGTGTTCAGCCTACACCCCGGATTCAGTGTATACACTAAATCAGCACTGTGTTCATTCTACATCCTGGACTCAGTGTATACGCGAAATCAGCACTGTGTTCAGTCTACATCCCAGATTCAGTGTATGCAGTCAACGAGTACTGTGTTCAGTCTGCATACTGGATGCGGCGTATACACTAAATAAGCACTGTGTTCAATCTACATACCGGATACAATGTATACACTAAATCAGCACTCTGTTCAGTCTACATACCGGATACAGTGTATACACTAAATCAGCACTGTGTTCAATCTACATCCCGGTTTCAGTGTATACACTAAATCAGCACTGTGTTCAATCTACATCCCGGTTTCAGTGTATACACTAAATCAGCACTGTGTTCAATCTACATCCCGGTTTCACTGTATACACTAAATCACCACTGTGTTCAATCTGCATCCCGGTTTCAGTGTATACACTAAATCAGCACTGTGTTCAATCTACATCCCGGTTTCAGTGTATACACTAAATCAGCACTGTGTTCAATCTACATCCCGGAATCAGTGCATACTCAAATTTAACACTGAGTTCAGTCTACATCCAAGATCCAGTTTATACACTAAATCGGCAATGTGTTCTTTCTACATCCCAGATTCAGTGTATACTGTCAATCAGAAGTGTGTTCCATCTGTATCTGTGTTGGAATGTATACACTAAATCCACACTGTATTTAGCCTACATCCCGGTTTCAGTGTATACACTAAATCAGCACTGTGTTCAATCCACATACCGGATCCAGTATATACACTAATTCTACACTGTGTTCAGTCTGCATCCCGGATTCAGTGTATATACTAAATCTGCACAGTGTTCATTCTACATTCCGGACTCAGTGTATACGCGAAATCAGCACTGTGTTCAGTCAACATCACGGATTCAGTGTATACAGTCAATGAGTGCTGTGTTCAGTCTGCATACCGGATGCGGTGTATACACTAAATAAGCACTGTGTTCAATCTACATACCGGATACAATGTATACACTAAATCAGCACTCTGTTCAGTCTACATACCGGATACAGTGTATACACCAAATCAGCAATGTGTTCATTCTAAATCCCGGACTCAGTGTATACGCGAAATCAGCACTGTGTTCAATCTACATCCCAGATTCAGTGTATATAGTCAATGAGTAATGTGTTCAGTCTGCATACCGGATGCGGTGTATA